>NW_009954215.1:6542513-6546062 GCF_000747805.2 Chaetura pelagica | reverse complement strand
GGCTGGGGGGGCAGAAGTGCCGGGAGCGCTGCCCGGCTCAGGGGGAGCCTCGCCCCGCTCAGCTGCGGGGCGGACGTGCCCACGAACGGGCCGTCTCCGAGCGCTGTGACAGTCTGACCTGTGGAAGTCGTTTTGCCTCGCGCTGGCTGCTCGTGCGAGCAACTTTCTGGAAGAATTGATCTCTTGTCTGTTCAGTCATCACCGGTTTTAGGCACCTCGGGCAGCTGCAAACGCGTGGACGGGCGGGTTTATTTTCAGCACGGGTGTTACAACGTTCGAAGTAGCAAAGGGAGCTTGGCGTTTGGCTCGGATACCGCCTTGAGAGTTCAGTGACATCTTGAGAGGTAAAAGATCACAGAAGTTCTGGAGAAACAGTCGTGTTCACTCTGAGATTAACGCGGGCGTTTTCTGTAGGGTTTTTGGTTGTGTTTTGGTTTTGTTTTAGCCAAGTGCTTTCAGTGAAATAATCAAGACACGCAGAATAAGGATGGAAGTACAAAAAAAATCATGAGAAGCGCATGTAAAGGTATTGTGCGCTGCATTTTAGGCTTAGGCCCTATCTTACACTTGTTAAAATGTTGAGATAAGGTATTAAGAAATCAAGCCAAGGATCCTCAGTTCTGTAATTTAAGAGGCGGTCACAAGAGGGCGCCCTAACTCCATCCGATTCAGCTTGTTGAGCCCATCAGTTCCATGTTTAAGCTGCGGGCGATGCCTGTGAATGGAAGTGATGACTGGCACTTCATGCAGTTGCTTTTTTCCCCTCATTCTATCATGGTAGTTGATCAGACTTTGACTTCCTGGCTTGTAGCAACACGGACACACCGAAGTGTAAAGAAAGCACTATTGCCTCTCCTGCCCTCAACAACTATGGGCTTTTCCCAATGTCAGGACATGCAGCGATTCAATCCATGGACCCTGCTGGGTCCTCAGGACTGTGTATGTGGTCTCTCTTGCCCTATGTTCACCACTCTCACATTGTTTGTGTTGGAATGTGCAATTTTTACATATCACCTTTCTTCCTGTTGGCAAGCTGACTGCTGCTGTACAATACTTGGTTAAACACTGTATCAAAACGTTGGATCCTTCTTTCCTCCCTTTGCACAGTCTGCTGTTTGCACTTTCCCTTACGTTACAGCAACTTTTGATTTATCTTCTCTTCCTTCCTTCCTTCCTGCTCTCCTGTTACTTCCTCACTGCTACTCTTTCTCTTCCAGCCCTCTGCTCAGCAATTTGAGGGTGAGTGGAACAGAGCAGAGATTTTGGCACTAGCAGCTGGAGCCTGTTACTGTGAGTATTCCATATGCAAAACTCCCACTAATCAATGGGAAATTCTGGGAAAGAAATCTAGCAGGAATGGCTTTTTATAACACAACTGTCAAACCAGCAATGTCTCATGAATGGTACCGAGGACAAGTGGTCTGAGAACAGTGGAGCTGACAGCACTGTTTCCTAAACTGAATTCTGAAAGAGGGAGCAAGTTCTTGCAACCTGTATGAAATGTTATCTAGTACCAATAGGGTGTGCACGAAATGACATGTTGAAAGGCCAGGGCCTCAGGTAGTCACGTCCTTTTGCATGTGTTACCTGGAACCTGCTGACACGTGCCCTTTCTTTCTCTAGTGATTGTAGTTTCTTCATGCTACGGATCTTCCAGAAGCTTTTGCTGCAGTCCCAGTAAACATGGGAGTGTACAGTCATTCCTGTCAGGAACGATCTGTCCCTGTTAAGAAATGATTTCTGCAATTGAATTATTTTTGGCTGGCTTTTTCCTCAAAGACTTCTCCCGTGGATGGCAGAAGCAATCTTCAGTTGAGAATGCCTTATTTATACCAAATAAATAGTTATGCTATTAGCTTAAGTACAGACCAATCAAAGATCTATAGCTAAATGAGAACATGTTGATTCCTCCATTCATTTTCTGAAAAAAAATGCTATGCAGGCAAAAAATGGTGTAGTGCTGAGTTTTCAGAAGTGCTGAGCACACGGAACTCTCCGCTCAGCTGCTGTATAAACATGATTTGAAGGGCCTCTCAGCTTAAATAATGCCATGCTTTTTTAATTTCATACACAGCTTTAGTCTGCACCCACGCTTGTGGGGATCTCAGCTGAAGTAGCACTGAGGCAGGAGGCAGGAGAGTCACTCAAGTCATTCACATCTTTGTAGCAGCCTGGAAAGTTCCAAGGGAGAGCATTCTGATTGTAATTACTTACACCTGAAATAATTCTGACTTTATAATTTTCTGGTTTAGTTCTCTGTGCGTATGGGGAGATAATTATCTTCCCATGGTTAATAAAGATGAGGAACATTAATTAGTGAATGCATCTACTACTTTGGTTATTAAAAACGTTTATGTGGATTGGTAGCACCTTAGTCTGGTGGTCCAGAATCTGTGCATATTTTTGTGTCTTGCTTGTCTGATGGTGTTTGCAGGAAAACCACTGTACAAAACCTATACTTGAATTTTCACTAGTTTCAATAATATTATTCCTGACTAATAAAGTACAGGAAGTGTGGGGGAAAAACCTACTAATAAAATGAGAGGCATTAATACCTGAAATTCTTATATTTTTTTAAATGCCATTTTAGAAAGTGGATTTGCATTCCAAAGGCATCTATTTCTGTGCTTTCCTGAATAGCTTAATGTTTGTTTCAACCGTGTTTGTCTGTGCATTCTAGAGCAGAAAATGCTACTATGATTTTTAGTTCAGAAAAAAACAACAACAAACCACAACTACTTTAGCTAATCTTCAATATTTCATAAAAATCCTAATGTATAAAAAAATCAGAAATATTGAGTAGGGGAAATATCCAAACTGACTAGATGGCAGCAGAAATTAAATGCTGTGGAAAAGGTAACTCAGTGAAAGGAAATATACCAGGATTGTCTTGGAGTCTCTGATCTGACTTGGAATACAAAGTACAGCCTCCCAGATGACCAGTATGTGACTGGAGAAATGGTCTGATCACCATCATTTATCTAGTTTATATAGCTCACAGTGAAATCTGCCTGAAGTTCACATTCTCAACAACCATCCTTAGCAGTTTGCAGAAAAAAAACAACAACCACATAATGAGAATAAAGCCTTTATTAAGCCCATGAGCCCATCGCTTATTTGTCTATGCTTAAAGATGTTTGAAAGATTAATGATTAACCTGGAAGTGGTTTAGAAGTTCTTTTGAGCAATCCAGTCAGCAGCAGGGATGGCTTTTATTGCCTGTCCGGTTGTCTGAGCCTCTGCTGGGAGGGAGCGGGTGTGTTGTGGGCAGAACCGGAGCCCCAGGTGCGTGTTAAAGCGTTTTGCCTCGTCGGGAGCATCGCGGGGAAGCGCGTTTTGACACAGCCCCTTGGCCTCGCGCTGTGGGAAGAGGAGGCTGATCTGGGGGTGTTGGTGTGATGCGGGAAGCACCGCGCGGGTGGGACTTTGGGAGAGGATGCGTGTCCCGGGGGTGGCAGCGCTGGGGCCAGCGAGCACCGCCCCGTGTGTGCGGGGCCAGCAGAGCCCGGGCCAAGTTCCCCCCCGCAGCCCTTGGCCTCCCGGCCCCCC
>NW_009954215.1:6541154-6541962 GCF_000747805.2 Chaetura pelagica | reverse complement strand
CTGACCCAGCACTTGGGAAGCAGCAGCTCCGGCCGCTGAAGTTTTCAGAGCCTGTCGCTGTGTCTGGGAGGGAGAAACTCGCAGCTCCAGCGCTGCCAGCGCCTGTTGGGGAGCGAGCGATGGAGGGAGCTCCTGCCTGGGCTGAGGGACCGGCGTGCCAGGCTCAGAGCACTTAAACCCAGGGAAACTTAGAGGGCAAGAGGATAATACACTTCTCTTAAAGTAGCTGGAGTTTCACGCTGGCAATTCCTGCTCTGTGCGTGGTGTGGGGGTGTTTTTTTTCTCCTATTTTTTTCTCCTCGGTTTGGGGAGAAAAACTAGTAGAGGTTACAAGTGGGTAAACCTCATGCAGGGAAAAATTATTATATATTATATATATATTCAGAATCCAGCCTGAGTGTGCTTTTGATAGGCCTGTGATGCTCCTGATGCAGATAATGCTTATAAATAAATTATTTTGGCATATTTCTGTCCAGGACTGATGTAAGATATTGGGATATTGAACAGCAGCCTTTGTGGAAAAAAAATGTCCTACTGTACCAAAGAGAGAGCTTGTTCAGGTATGTCTGTTACAGATTTACCATCTGCTTCAGGGGCCTTAAAGAGATAAAACATTTCTTTCTGAGTATTCTTGACCTGGTTAACCTCTGCACTGGTGATGGTGCTTCTGTAACTGTCTGATCCACCCAGCCCTGTTTAGAAAAGTGGTCTTTCTTTGACAGAGCTTTTACTTTGAACACTGGAAGAAGTGTTCAAATGGTATCTAATGGTCTTGGCAAAAGAAAAATAATGCTGTGAAAGCAGGAAT
>NW_009954215.1:6528912-6541142 GCF_000747805.2 Chaetura pelagica | reverse complement strand
ATTGTTATGCAGCTTCAGTGATCTTGGAAGTTACACGTGAATATGTAACTTTTTTGGAGAGCAATGAATATTCTATGGGGATCTACATCTCCCAAGTAACAATGACAGGGCTGGTGATGCTCACCTATGGCAGTACTTTATTTTGCAGGGTTAAATGTACTTTAACACAATTAAAAAAAAAAAAGGAAAAGGATAATGTCCAATACATTTAAGTATTGACTCTATTTTTCCCTTCTTGCTCCCACCTGAGGCTGTTTTGCAAGGACTGCATGGAGCTAATCCAGGTGTGCTGGCTGGAGGGGGACTGAGATGTTGTATCCTTCTCTTCTAGTAGTAAATTTTTAACTGTGTATGAGCCTGTAGGAGAGTTTGGTAGGGAGGCCTGTGCCAGTTGCAAACAGTAAAATTTGCACATAACCACTCTGATTTCCCTCACAGTCTTTATGTTTTAGTGGATTGGTGCAGGTTGAAGGAGAGAAAATATATCAGTTAAAGATGTGGAGCTGGTACAAAAGGAGGGGAGGTTTCATGATTGCTTTTCAAGAGGATTGTGAATGAGCTTGTTCTAGCTATAAAACATGAAAAGACTGTTGGGAGACTGTAGCATGTGGCATGACATGCCATTTTTTAATGCCTAAATACTAAGATAAAGTTCTTCCCCAGCATAAACAAGAGGGAGAGAAAGGTGAAAGGAAAAGGAGAAGAAAACCAAGAAGATAAACTATTCCAATGGTGTTTTCTTGACCTGTATAAGAAGAGATGAGTGTAGAAACTTTGCAATTTTATAGTTAAGCTAAAATGCCCTGGAAAAAGTTTCCTGGAGGAGAGTTGTATGTGTTACTGCTTGTTGGGTTTCATTTTGGGCTCGGAATTTTTACACTTTCATCCCCTTAGTTAGAGCTGTATGTGAAAAATGTTGGTTTAGCAACCTTCCATTGTGAGCTGGGAAACTGCTCTAGAGAGGATTTGTCTTTTTGTCTCCATAGTCTTTGGGAACATTCCTTGATTCCCCCTAATCCTGTTATTTCTTCAATGTGTGTAGCTCCATCTCGTTTCATTGTGTTGGCTACAGTTTGGGACTAAGACCCTATGGCTGACTTGTGAATGGAATGTGTTCCTTATATTCCCAGACTTGGGAAATTGCTTAATTAATTTCTTGATGATCTAACAGCACAGTTAAAAGAACAGGTCACTAGGCTTAAAGTTAGTTCTTTGTTCTGTCACACAGATTTACTCTGTAACACTGGGAGGAGATAACTTGGTATTGGGCTTTCTTTCCTGCTGTAGGATGTGCTTGTGGTGTTTTGAGAAGCAGTGAGAGGCTGCAGGGAATGCAGACATGCTAGTGCTTTTGTGTTCTCATTTTAAAAAGCTTAGCTTCACCCAACTATTTTTGAGTTGTGTCATTATTTCTTTGCTTCATCCAGAAAAGCACCAAGTGCTGAATAGCAACCTGAAACTTAATTGGAAAAACCCCAACTAACCAACCACCAGAAAAAAAACCCAAACCATAACTATCCCCAGCACCTCAAAAACAAAGAAAACCAAAACAAACAAAAAACCCCAAAGTAAAACCAGACCAGCCAGCACAGAATGGGTATTTGACATCTGCACTGAGAAAGCTGGGTTGTTTGTTTTTAAGGAGTAAAACAAAATGTTAGAGCCTGTTTTCCAACATCTTACTATATGTGTATTATTTTATCTTGTGTTGTTTTGGCATCGGGTAGCTTGTATTTACAAGTCAATCATTGGGAGGGAGAACAAAGGAGGCTATCATGCCATCTCTTAATTAGAGGGAAGCTAAATATGATTACTTCTCTTGAACCCTGTAAGAAATGCAGAGCTCTCTTCCACATTGCACCCTGCTCTGTGTATCAGTTAGCTTCTTTAGATGAAACAGCCAGATTCCTTTGCATTGCTCCTTTCTAAATAATAATTACGTGGTTTGAAATTCCTTTAAAAAAAAACCCAAATAAGTTGCACACAGTTGTCTCAAAAACATGTAGACCCATAACAGGAAGAAAGATTTTTATTTTTTTTTGCTTTTTTTGTGGAACTTCTGTTTTTCTTTGCTTGTTTTTAGGGGATTTCAAGTTATGTAAGAATTTTTTTTAAAGGCAAGGAAGGGAATCTGTTTGGAGTCATACTTGAAATCTGCACCAGCTTTCCGAAAGGTTGATGTGGACACTGAATTCTGAAATTACAGAGGAATGTGACACAATAAAGGGGGAAAGACATTTCATAATTCCTGAGGCTTTTCATGAGAAGACAGAAAGGAAAGGGAAATGCTGATGAATGATTTTTACATTGCTACTTCAGTGTTCCTGCCCTGGGAGTTTGTAGTGGAGCCCTCAGTTTTGCTAGGGAGAAATCTGAGGTATCTGTGTGTGAAAATAGTTCTCATACTCCCCTGTGTTTCCAGTGGGTTGAACCACCTCTGCTTGTGATGGTGGAGAAGAAATCTTGGCTGCTTTTCCTAAAGGCTTTGCCTTTTTTCAGACTCTGTTTTCCTTCCAGAGAATTTGCTGCTGATATATGTAAGAAGTAGATCTGTGGCACCTTCTACTTAAGTGTGTCTAATAAATTTAGCTGATTAGCACTCTGGAGTAATAAAGAGTTGTTAGGAGCAACTATTTGTGAGATGGAGATAAACCCTCCAAATCTGGTTGACAGAACTTAAGAAAGGGAGATCTGTACTGTGATTTACTACCTACCCTTTCCAGCCCCTGTGTTGTCCTTTTTTCTATGTTCCCATGTGTAAAACCTGTGTGCAGCTCATCAGGTGCTTGAAATTCTGCTTTGGGTTTCATGAATGCACGATTTTAGAAAGTTGGATTGAGGAAACTGGTAGCTCCATGGAGGGCAGGTTGCTGTCTCGTTGTGTAAATGGGAGTAATGAACATCATTTGCTAACTAACGCATGAAATAAGTGGTAGAAAATAGCTAAGCTTTCTATTTCAGTTGCTCTCTGGGTAAGTTTCTCAACTCCTTTTGGTCCAAAGGCTACCTGGCTTGTTACAAAAAAAATGAAAATTACGCAATGTTTTCCTATGTTGTTTTTTTTTTCCTTTCCAATCAAATAAAAATTATGCTATGCTTGAATGCTTCTTTAAACTTTTAGGTCATCTTCTTGTCTCTTTGTTTGCATTTGTATGCATGTGTGTATTCTTTTCAACTTTTGTATCAAATTGTTTTCAGTTATATCAGGCCACTTGCTGGTGTGTTATTGACAACATATTGAGAAACTCTGCTGCAGCAAAGGGCTGCCTTGCACAAAACCCCCTGATTTTTATTTTGTCTGCTTCCCTATGTTCCAGGGGACCATTCCATACCGTATTTCTGTAGTCAGTTACAGCTCTATGTGTATAAGCCTTACTAGGTAATGATGTGCTTAAACCAAAGGGAACGTTTTCAAAATTAGCTGTTCTGGAGCAGGGGGTGCGTGATGGGAAGCGTTAAGTGTTTTTGTTACAATGCATGTAAATCCTTTTACTGGTTGAACACAGGAGCTCATACCAATGAGTTCCCACTATTATCCACCATTGCTGGCCAGGGCTCTTGAAGCTATTCCTGAATTGACTCTTTATTAACTAGAATGAAAAGTGGGCTGCAGAACAGCTTCAGTTTATATTGCTCTGCAGGGTTAGTGTTTGTGCTGCAATAAGTGTTTTCTAAAACAGGTTAACAGTGGTTACAAGGTAATCTTCTTGTGTTCTCAGACCAGTGTCTGAGGGTGTAAATTGAGTAGCTGTCTTGTTGATATGAAACACGCTGAGATTATTAATTAAACAGTAATTATTCAAACTTGCTTTTATGCTTGTCTTATTTGTATGATTTCACACATTTAGAAAAGG
The DNA here is from genome assembly GCF_000747805.2 of Chaetura pelagica. NCBI lineage: Eukaryota > Metazoa > Chordata > Aves > Apodiformes > Apodidae > Chaetura > Chaetura pelagica. Next base: position 6,537,288 of record NW_009954215.1, on the reverse strand, counting down.
TTGAGATCTAGAGAAGTTACCGAATATTTCAGGAAGAGCCAAGTGTGTGAACTGCTGATAAAGAGAAGGTATTTCCTGTAGGTGAATTCTATAAACCAAATTTAGCTAATAGCTTGATTAAAATCGTCAGTTTGTTAAAAATGAAAAGACTGACATGACAGAGTTGTCCATGGAACACAGACTTGTCTAGATCTCTCTATCTGGGGTTTTGCTCTATAGTTGTCTTACGGAGTGAGGCAAGTTCAGATCACTGTAATGAATGTGAATCCTTCTCACCATCAATTTGGATGTTTATTCTGCAGGTTACAGGACTATCAGATGAAATCCTGGTTCATGATACAAATATATATATATAAATATAATATATATATATAAATATAAATCTTTTCTCCTGATAACCCATCTGCCACAGGGAGTTTCAGTAGTTTACTAGACAGTACTGAGGAAATTTAGGGAACAATTTGTGCCATGCAAGCTCTGCTTTGTCAGTTGGCCAGCAGGAAGATGGAAAGCAGGGAGGGTGATTCAGTAGGCAAGAGGAGTGTTGTAGAGATTGGCACTACTCTTAGGGAAATAGGTGGGTTGCATTTTGGCTGCCCCTCTTTGGGAGGCTAGCTTGCTGTGACTGCCTCTGAAATGTGAGCCCGTGGTTTGGCACCACACAGGACTGTGGAATTCTGTGTAAGAGTGTGTGTGTGTGCATTGGAGGAATAACAACATCATCAGTGTCATGTTGCATTTCACTCATGTGTCTTAAGCAATTAAAATAAAAAATTACAAGGGTGTGTACCCAGAGATCCGCTGCTCTGGAAAGCAAGGCTGTCCTGTGCTTTCCATAGGTTTTTTTGTCTGTATTTTTGACACTGATAGTGTGGTTTATTATACCTTGCTGCCTGGTGAAAGGTGAGCTGGGCAAGGATTTTTCTACACTTGAATATCTTTTACCTTGCTATCTGTATTCTGAGTTGTCTTTCCTCCTTTCCTTCTCACTTCAGCATCTATCTGAAGAGTGTATATATAGACATGTTATCACTTTATCCAGCAGTATCCCCTGTCAACATTGAGTTAGCTTGCATTATCTTATCACACCTTTCTGGCAGGTAATAGGGACTTTTTAGAACCTGCTATGTAGGTGGGGTTAGTAGGTGATACCTTGGTCTATTAAAGCAGAGTTGTTAAGACTTGCTGCTCTGAGTCACATTTGCAGGAATCTGAAGCCTGATGAGACATGTGGGATAAGGTCATTTGTCCTGGGTTTCGTTTGGTTTCCTTAAGCTGCTTTACAGAACAGAGAATGAAGTGACTATGCTAAAGCTGTGTATCTGAGGAATTGGAGATTACCTGGTTTTCCCATTTACCAGGGCCTTAAAGCACATGAAGGAACAGGTGGGAAATTCTTATCAGGAACAGGTTAGGACTTTCAAGTTAAGGGTGTGAGTTCTTATCTTCCCTGAGTTAATTTCTTATACTGTTATCAACTTTTTGAACCATGTATCAAAGCTTAAAAAAATGGAAAAATGGTTTGTGCTTCCATGGTCTTACTGTCTTTTTGTGTTCTCCAAATTTTAGATGTGTTGAAGTTTAAGAAGGGGTGCACAATGGCAAGGAAGGGATGATACCATGCACGCTGCCTAGCTGTTCTAGTTCACTTTTCATCAGTGGATTCAACTTGCTTTGTAAAAGAGCTTGTTTGTTGTTCTGCCCTTAAGCAACCATATGCAGAGAGGAAGCAACCCATTCTTCCAGACTGGAGATCAGAACTTGGGGATGGGCTGAATAGATTCCAGAATTGTATCTTATGTGTGAAGTGGGTAGGAGAAAAAAAAAAATAGCTTTAAAAAGCAATGTGAGCTTAGTTTACAGTCACATGATATGTGTAGTTATGAAGTCAAGTCAAAATAATGGGCTGCACTCAGTTATTCAATAAGAGAGCACTCTGAAGTGTCATCTTTGCTCTTTATTTGATACAGTCTGTCCTCCAGGTCCATCTTCTCAATAACTATTTTTTTTCTTTTTTGCATTTGGCTGAGAATTGGTTAGAACCTCTCTGTGCGTTGCTGTCCAGCTATGGTTAAATTCACTGTAAAAATATGTTTGTTTTTTAGCTACAAGCAGTGGAATAGGTTTATTTGTAAGATTTTGCCAGAGCTTGCTGTGATTGAGGAAGTGTCAGATTGGGAGCCCTTATTAGGAACCTTTTTCCCCTGCTCTTGCACTTAAGCATATTGACATGGTAGATTATTATAATTCATGCCCACTCTAGTACACTGTCATAGAATTTAATAAAATGATGTCAAATGAAGTGTCTCCTTCCTTTGTAATGACATGTCAAATTAATGTACTACATTTCTGCAGCGCAGTAAAATCACACGTTTTCTTTCCTTCCATGAGTTGTTCTAGGCAGGATCCAAAAGTGCTGAGCAAGGGTTTCTTTCATTTTGGCAGATCCTGCTGTGGTGGGAGCTGGACAGACAGGAAATGCAGGCCTCTTCGCTGATTCACAGAACAAATTTGGCCTGTGATTCTTCTTTTGCTCAGCAGAGATGTCTTTCTGACTGGGTTTAATTGGTGGTGCTCCTGGGTGTTGTGAAGAGGGAGGTACCAGTGTCTTTCTCGAACGTGTGTGGAGCAGCATAGCCTCCTGGGGGAGTGGCTTGACTGTAGTTGAGGTTGTGTTGCACCACTGTGGGAGCACTGAGCAAGGACACAGAATATTTTAAGGCTACTTCTTTCACTTTATCATATCAGGTCTGCTGGACTGTTTTTTCCCTTTTTGTCTTTTAGATTTGGCAAAGCCTCCAGTAAATGAACCGAGGGAACCGGAACAGTTTCTAATGCAGGCGCCCCAGGGAAATCCACTGCTGCTTTCCCACACCCTACAAGAGCTACTGAGCAAGGATAGTGTGCAGGTGGAGCTTATCCCTGAGAAGAAGGGCCTTTTTCTGAAACATGTGGAATACGAGGTTTCCAGCAAGGTAATGTGAACAAGCATTGGTCTTGGTGAGAACACCTGTGTGCTTGCTGTTGGCCAAGGCTTGTCTAATTGGGAAGATGTATTGAGTGATGCTGGTTTTGAATGGGCCATTGTGTTGGCTTACTTTAAATGTGGTAGCAGTGCCTTCTTAACCTGGGCTTCTGCAGTATGAAGCATCTTCTGACTGAGGTTTGATGGGTGGTCTGCTAGTTTACTTGCTTGAAACCTGAGCTCTCTCCAAACATGTATGACATTGGAAAGAATGTTTTAATAATGAATTGTGTAGGGAACTGAATATTTTAAACTGTTTCGAGCTAGTGAAGAAGTTGTGTTGGCAGTGGTAAATTGAAATCCTTTCTAAACAGTAAAGGGAGAGCAAATCCTTCTGCAGAGTCTAGGCCACTTCCAGCTTACTTGCCCCAATCCTGACCTGTAGGTTTGGCTCATGGTGTAAGAGAAGATTGAAGATTATATATGTTTTCCTATTTATAGAATGGCCAGTGACATAGCTCTGCAGTAGCCTCTGTGTGTTTTTTCAAGAGGAAATCTGCCCTCTTGAAAGTAGACCATACAGAATTTCCATCTCCCAAGCCACTAAAACATCAGTGATTGAGCAGTGCCCAAACTGTTGCAGTCACAGTTGCTCATATTGAGACAGATTAGGGAACTGAATTTTTTAAACTGTTTCGAGCTAGTGAAGAAGTTGTGTTGGCAGTGGTAAATTGAAATCCTTTCTAAACAGTAAAGGGAGAGCAAATCCTTCTGCAGAGTCTAGGCCACTTCCAGCTTACTTGCCCCAATCCTGACCTGTAGGTTTGGCTCATGGTGTAAGAGAAGATTGAAGATTATATATGTTTTCCTATTTATAGAATGGCCAGTGACATAGCTCTGCAGTAGCCTCTGTGTGTTTTTTCAAGAGGAAATCTGCCCTCTTGAAAGTAGACCATACAGAATTTCCATCTCCCAAGCCACTAAAACATCAGTGATTGAGCAGTGCCCAAACTGTTGCAGTCACAGTTGCTCATATTGAGACAGATTTGGGTCACTTGTATGTAGTGGGGCTTCAGGTGTGTTAGACTGATGTCCATAAGTTTGTGAAAGACTGTTCTGAGGGGAAAGGACAAACAGTGAATGCTTCTGTGGGCTTTTTTAGGACTCAGTGTTTATTTTTGCCTGTGATTTCAGGGTACAGGACTCGGTGAGTCTGGTGGTCTCTCTACCTGTTTGAACCCATTGCCAGCTCCTTTCCATTGCTGTCATCTCTGCTATGGTTAGAGCTGTAGAATGATGCTTCCTCACAAAGAAGCATAGCTTGGCCTTGAGCTTCATCTAAGATCTGCAACACAAATCATGGTCTGATGTCAAAGCAAACAGAGGAAGGCCCTAGGGGCTGTGTCCACTGTACTCTGGTTATATGCCTCTTTGATTTACTTTTGAAAGCATTTGGTGCCACAATAAATGGTGGATGCTGTGCACTGCAAGCACAGTGAGAATGGGTATGGTGCTGGGTACTCTGTCAGCTGCTTCAGTAGCTGAACCTGTAGTAATAGTGGAGGGAGGTTGTGGGTTTTATTTATGTATTATTTTTAAGGAATTTCCACCTCCTAAGTGTCTTGTTCTAGCTGCTACCTAACTCCTTTTGGAATGAAAAAATAGTTTCTTTGGCCTCTTCTACATATTGATCTAAGAAATGCAGAATGAAGGACTAAGGTTTTAATTGAACTTTCCATCTTTGGTTATAGATCTAACATCAGCAAGAAGTCTCTTTCTCTTGTGAGGTTCACTTAAAATGTCAGTCATTTGGGCTAATACTTAACATGATCTAAGACTGTTTTGCCACCTCTGGATTTCAAATTGATTTAGAGAAATTTCCTAAGAGCTATAGCTCAGGGACTTGCAGTACTTCAAGAAAAGAGCTCTTTAGAGCACTTTAAGAGTGTCAGCACTATTTCTGAATGTTCTCACTAGTTTGGAACATCAGAGAGTTTGAGGGAGTCATAGTATGGAACCACAGCAGATTTAGGGATACTAGTAATTTACTGGAAAACCTCTTCCTCTCCATTTTGTAGTCTGTTTCATCTTGTGTGTGAATGAAATCTGACTTTGTGTTTTTAATGGAAATTCTTACCCTCAAAAGCAATGTAGTTAGAAGAATGGCATCTCTATTCATAATGAAAAGGTAATTAATGCCTTGGGAATCTTGCCCCACCTTCCCACCACAAGGCCTCCAATCTTGCAGCCTCTGGGTCTAATTTCTTTCATTTCTTCCTTCTGTATTTAGTGCAGCTGATAGCAAAAAAAAATTTCTGGAAGTGCTGCTGATTGTCCAGGGTGTGTATTGATTTCTCCTCCCCCCCACCTCATTAATTGCAGAGATTCAAATGCTCAGTCTACAGGCGGTACAATGACTTTGTGGTGTTCCATGAGATGTTGCTGCAGAAGTTCCCGTATCGGATGGTGCCAGCGCTTCCACCCAAGAGGATGCTGGGAGGTAAACCTGGCTCTGTCTTTTCACTCCAGGGGTTGTGGTTCAAGCGTGGTCAAGGTGATACTGTTGAAAAGAAATGTTTAAAAGATCGAAAGTCTTTGTCTCTGCTTGGGTCAGAAAACAGCTCTGAGGTTATAGGACACAATTTAGAGGGGTGAATTATTGCCATTCTAGAAAATCCCTATATGTAAGTTATTGATGTAAAATGTAGAGTTTCTTCCCATGGAAATTAAGTATCTAATAACTTGTAAGATTTGGGGTGTAATTCTACAAAAGAGCATGGCAGAGTTGCAGGTTTTACAGGTGGAGGTTTTTTAGGAAAATACGTTATGATGATCAGTGCTGTAGTGCTACAAGTGTAGGGCTGCTACCCTGCTGTTGAACAGCTGTAGTGTGTATTGTAGTGTTTTGTTTTGTGAAGTATTCAAAATAGAAAAGATTTGTGAAAATCTCATCGTTTTTCTGTAGCAACAGAACAGTAAAGATACAAAAAAATATTACAAGCAGAGGAGTTGGTTGTGTAAAACCAGCAGAATTGCTTTTCCAGTGAGAACTTACTTGATCTGGTAGAATTAGTGAGGGGTTCTGACCTCATAAACACCTAAGCAGGACTAGTGAACAGTGATGTCAAGTGAGCAGCTTCACCACTGCCCATTATAGAGTTACCTTGCACAGAAGCCTTATGATTCAAGCAAGGTAATTCCACTGTATCAGTTTATGTAAAACCAAAAATCTTTCTGGCAGATAAACCAGAATACCAGATAAACTGCCTTAAAGTAGCTGTTGCTCTTTTTTGTTACAGTTCTGAGAAGGGTCTTGTTGGTCTGCATAGGATAGCCAGGAACTAAATACTGAGGCTGGAATCAGTGTCAGTTCATTCAAATACATTTTAGCTGTTAGAATAGAAGCCGATGAAGTATCCCCAGACTGAAAGGTCATCAAAGCTCCTTCAGGTACATCTTTCACTAATCTGAAATATTGGCAGTGGTTTTAAACTTTCATTATTTCAAGTGTTGTGTAACTGTATAAGATCCTGCCATATTTTCTGCTTTATCTGTGAAGGAACAAGCTTTCTGCTGTCTTGTCTCCTACCCATGCTGCTAAGCTTTAAGGTGTTTCAATAAATAGTAGATTTCATTGAAGGACTCCATGCTGCAGTGAAGAGGAATTGGTAAAGAGTGAGCAGAGCAAGGTGTATTGTGAACTGGAACAAAGCAAAATAATAGTGCTGAAAACCTTCCATGGTCATATATTCTTATGATGGAATTTAAATGATGAAAACCTTTCTTTTGAGGTTGTGAAAACCTGTCTATTGAATCTTACCTGGTGCACTCTTCTCAGCCAGAATTTCCACTTCATGCAAAAACCTGTAAGCAAAGTGACCTTCTCTGATTCATCAGAGTGGAGAGAGGATGCTTGAAAGAAGCTGCCACTGCATCTCATTTGCTATTTCCTTGCCTTCCCAATGTGTTGATGTTTCTGTGCACTCATTGGTGCACTTCTTTCCATGGGTATTATATGTTTAAGAAAAAAATGATAGGATTAGTTCCCAAACTGTGCCAGGAGTGGAGTCCTAATACAATCCAAAACTGTGTGAAGGCAGAGAGCAATGATTATCTTTAGTCCAGTGACTCTGCATATAGAAAAGCTGTTTAAATGGTCTTAATAGAAACTACAAACAGGAAAAAGGAAATTGAATGGGGAGTTCTTGTTTCTGTGTAGGTTAATGGACTGAAAAATGGAATTTCAGGACACAGGGTTTGATGGATTAGTATAAATGTGTGACTTGCCACTTCCTTAGTCCCAGAGCAGGATGGGCAAAGCTAGCTTTTTATACTCTGTATTCTTTTATGTTAAGTTACACACATTTTCATGATGGTCTACTTTCATCTATCTGTCAGGTGAAGAAGGATTGATAGCCTGCTCTGCTTGATTTGGAGGACAGCAGCAAAGTGAGGCAGATCATGTAGGGAGTACGTAGATTACTTCAGAAATCTCTGTGTAGGCTAAAATATGAACAAAACAAAATCAAGACCTGCAACCCTAATAACTAAAATATAATTTCATGGGTTCTCATTAGAGAGAGTTCATGCAGCCAGCAAACCCTCTGCTTAAGTGAGGCAAAATAATACTACCCTTTCATATTATGAAGGTGTTGTCATGGGTAAGGACATTCCTTCAGTTTCATTCTGTGCTGCTTTCTTTTCCTTCAGATTTATTTTAGTTTAATTTTTTATCTTTCCTGGAAAACTCCAGGATTTTTTATTTACTGCTTTGCTGCAGTATCATCAGATTGAAACTCCTGCTTCAAGAAGATGAGTTGAACTGTTTTAGTTGGGCAAGGACAGACTGGGTGGGTGTACTGCAGGTTGCTGTGCAGGTCTTTCAAAGTACTTTCTGACATCTTGCCTGAAAAAGATGGGCACTGATCTTGAACAATCAACTAAAAAAACCAAAACACCTCTTTTTTTCTCTCCCTAGCACCAAAATGCTTAAAAGTTTGGAGGAATGACAGTTGAGGGTACAGCACACTGAAGATAATTCTTCAGAATAATGAGCAAAAAAACCCCCATAATTATTTGTGAGATGCAGGGGCAAGAAGCTGTTTTGTGTATTTCCTAGGACTCCCAAACAGATTGAGATCCTCTCTGGAGACCAGTTATGAAATTGATTCAGAGGAGAAAAACTCTTTGTATGCCCATAGTTTGTAAATGGAGGCTTCAGGCCTTAGAGTTGGTTGTTTATCCTGCTTACCTGACCCATCCTGTGAAAATAAATGCACATAGCTATAAATGCTGGATTTCAATAAGATATAAAGAAGCACTTGAAGGAAATTTATTCTGGTGGTCAATCAAAAAGGTCTGGCTTGGGGAGCAGACAGACTACAGGTGATCACTCTTTTTTTTTTTTTTTT
>NW_009954215.1:6513710-6528791 GCF_000747805.2 Chaetura pelagica | reverse complement strand
AAGGTGATCCCTCTTTTTTTTTTTTTTTTGTTACAGTGCTTTAGCAAAGGTTATAAGTCCAAAGAAATAACTGGACTGAATGCTTTCCTTTTTCTCCTCCTGAGCAGCTCTAATACGGCATTAACTGAAATGGAACGTTTCTTCCCGTAGCTGATCGAGAATTCATAGAATCTCGGAGGAGGGCGCTGAAGCGGTTTATAAACCTGGTGGCTCGACATCCCCCTTTCTCAGAAGATGTGCTCCTGAAACTCTTTCTGTCTTTCAGTGGCTCAGTGAGTACTCGTGAGCAGTAGTCTGGACTTTAGATATTTTCCTGTAACTGCTTCTCTGGGCACAGAGCTCAACGTTGCTTTTGACCTACACGTTGTTGCTCCCCGTGATGGGGAGAGTTTTCTCTCAGTACATATTTTTACAGCTGGGAAGTGGAAGGTAATTTCACTCAATGCCAAGAGTATAGAACTTTGAAAATTATAGCTCTTCTTAGCTTCTTCTTGAATTAAACCTAACCTGGATAAAGCTGTGTCAGCTAAGTTGTGCCTTACTATTGCAACATATCTGAGACCTGTGGGAACTGCCTGTGTGTTACTTAGTTCTTTCATGCTCATTTGATCCTGTATTTTTTCCAGGATGTACAAAATAAGCTAAGAGAGTTGGTCCAGGGAGTAGGAGATGAATTTATGACCTGCAGATTAGCTACACAGGCCAAGGTATGTATATGAGTTTCTTGCAACATATTATTCTGGTTTAAATGGCTCTCTCCTCCAGGTGGATCACTTGTGGCATTTGTTGTGTGATGGACACCTTAGGAGAGAGTTGTTTCCAAAGTCTGAAGGACTTTTAAGCTTGTAATTGTATTGAATACATCAAATAAATACATTGAATAGGTCAAATAAGTATTTGACTCTTAAGGGCCTGATAATTCTAGTTAAATGTTGGTTCATTAATATGATAAGGATTAAACAATGAATCCTACTCAGAAGGTGTTCTGCATTAATTAACTTGTACTTGCAAAACAAGCATATGCACATACTGCACAATTAAAAGCTAGTATCTAGATTGATGTCTTCCCCACGTGTTCATGCCCTCATTCTCTCTGTTGTCTTCTCCCTGTGGAAGAATCACTTGTACTGTTACAGAAAAGTTAGTTACAAGTTCTCCATATATCTGTTTATAGCAGTGATTAGTGCTATGGCAAGTTTTAAACACACATTTCCTGTGTTCATTGAGCAATTTTAAAGCAAGTTGTTCTTCAGGTTCCTGCAATGCTAGCAGAAGGTTTTGCAATGGGGGTTTAATTCAGGCTTTTACAGGTCAGAAAGAGCTGAATTTTAATCAAACCATAGAATGGTGAAGGTTGGAAGGGACCTTAAAGACCATGAAGTTCCAACCTCCCTTCCATGAGCAGGGACACCTTGCACTAGACCAGGCTGCACAAACCCTCATCCAACCTGGCATGTACGTGCTTGACTTTGCCAGGCTGGCAGTTCCTGGTTACCCTCAGGTCAGAGCCTGTGAGATTAAAATCTCACAAACCCCATTTTAACTAATAGTGGACTGGCAGATTTTGCCAACTCTGTCTATGCTGGGTATGTGAGCCTCTTTCTGCCTCTTAAAATTAGGGGTGTTTTTATGACATCTGGCTTGGACACCTAACTTGTGAAGCCCCAGTCTCTTCAGGGTTGTTACAGCCCAGTGTGAGAGCGAGCACAAGAGCACAAGTCCGGCTCTGCTGACTGGATGGTGTGTCCACAACTATTGTGTGTGGATGTGCCTCAGATGAGTCCATTTGTAACCTCTCCTGCACTTCTTCAGGACTTCCTTCCAGCTGACATACAGGCCCAGTTTGCTGCCAGCAGGGAGCTCATCAGAAATATTTATAACAGCTTCTATAAGCTCCGGGACCGCGCGGAGAGAATAGCGTCTCGAGCCATTGATAACGCCTCGGATCTGCTCATATTTGGCAAGGAGCTAAGGTAGGCTGGGAGGCACAGGGTTTGCTATTGTCAATGTTTCTGCTGCTTCAGAACTCAAACCTGTTGCAAAGTTTACCTGCAAAGGGTCTGGTAAGAACGGGTATTTCAGTACATGCTGTAGGTCATAATAACATTTTTCCTGCTCTAAAAGGTGCAAACACATGCTTTCCACTCAGGCTGCATCACACAGAGCAAGAGAAAGGAAAATATAAATATACCTTGAAATTCTGGTACTTGTTCTAGTGTCTCTTCCCCCAGTGCATACACAGCTCTGCATTTGTGATTGTGCAGTAGTGGTTTAGCACTGTGAGCTGTTTAGACAGGTTTGAAGCCCTGAACTGCTCTCTGCTAATAAGTGTATCTACTTAGTGGAATTTATCTCCTAGATTTGAATCCTACTTATCTCCTCCTAGTGCTTTGGGCTCAGACACTACACCACTTCCTTCCTGGGCTGCTTTGAATAATAGCACATGGGGGACTCTGAAACAAGCCTTGAAGGGTCTGTCTGTTGAATTTGCACTTCTGGCAGATAAGGCTGTGCAGCAGGTGAGTTCTTTACTTTTGTTGTTGTTGTAAAATAAAGGAGGTGTATTGCTTCCTGAGTTTCATCTTGACTCATGAGTTTCATAGATATAGGAACTGAAAGAGTTAAGAGGGAGATTGTAGCCCAAACTCACATCCTCAACCACCATCCTGCTTGTTCAAGCTTGAATGAAAAACCTGGACTGTGTTTAAATGGGGAAAAATACAATGGCTAAGGGAAAGGAGGGAAAAGCCTGCTTTCATTTTTAATTTGAAATGGTTACTGGACAAGTTAAACTGTACTACTGTACTGAGCTGTCCAAAAGTCCTGTGTTCTGTCTTATTAATCTGCTACAAAGAATCTGGAAAAACTTCTGAATCAAAATTTGACATTCATGTACTTAAACAGTACATGGGAGTCATTCAGATAGAAGTGTGATATTACTGTGCAAGTGTGTGGTGTGATAATGACTGTTATAATAATATGAGAACATGACAGTCTGTGAGGGAACGGTAATAATTTTGTCTTCATCTCATTGTGTTAAAGTACTCAGCATGCTTGTATAGATCAGGTCTTTTTCCTCCAGAGTTTATGCTCCAGAGAGCATTATTGATACAGGAAGAAAAGACAGTATTTAGTAAAATAAAAGAAAAACAAGTAGTGACATTTGGCTTGGTGTCTCATCTCTGCCTTCTGATGCATGAACTATTATGGGGAACATGCAGGTATTTATGGCTCTAATGGATTAGTTATCTTTGTAAGAAGGGAAGATGAAAGATTGGAGGAATCTGCAAGAGCAAGAAATTCCAGGCAGAGAGAGCTGAAAGGACTGACACACAGGGCTGTGAAACTAACTCCCCTCGTTATAATGATCAGTCAATTGGAAAAGCTGTTCCTGCTCCAGTTAGATCTTTGTGCTGCATACTGAAGACTAAACACTCCAGTGCCATCTGAAAGATTTTTGATGCAGTTGTGTGAGCGTTGATGTCTCCTGGAGAATACAGTGGAGGCCTGTGTGGTGTAAGGATGGGAAGAGCTGTGCTTTTGGTTCTTGCCAGGCTTACATAAAATGTACTTTTTCCTTGTTTTCTAGGGTAAACAGGAAGAGAATGATGTGGTGGAGAAGCTGAACCTTTTCCTGGATTTACTCCAGTCCTATAAAGTGAGCTCTGCTGTTCTTCTGCCAGTGAGAAAGTTGTTTAGAGCAAGCTTGTGCTCTGTAGAGGGTGTAACGCCAACTGGATGGAAAACTGTCTGGGAGGCCAGTTCAGAGGCAAACTGGGTGTCTGGCAGAGGGAGGGGAGTGGCTGTTGGCCTTAGTTAGCTCTGTAGCCTCACTGATCAACTCATCTCGTGATGAGAATTTGCCAAACAACAAACCCTGCAAGTAATTTAAAAATATGACTGCTTGAACTGAAAGGATCAGCTAACTTTCTTCCAGATTGGGCTGCCTTTGAGTCAAAGCAGTGAATTAGATGGCTGCTGGTCTGTTCTTGCAGAAATGAGTTCAGTTGCAAAGGAAAGAATTCTTGTTAATGCTAATCTTTTGGTGAAATGTATGTATGTATTTATTTATTTATTTAATTTTTAGAAGCACCCCCTGAAACTGTATGTGGCAGCCTCTTCTGACATTCACAGGCCTGGACTGAAATAGAAAGACTCTGACAAGCTCTTATCACAGTTAATTGCCAGCACTTAATATTGAGAAGGGCAAAAAGGATAAGAGGCCCAGTAAGATCCAGAATGTTGGCAGACGTGATGCTGCAGGTTGCCTCTTAAGCTTGCTGGTCTAGGTCCAAGCAGTTTGGTTTCTTGACTTCTGAGCTGCCAACATTTTTTTGACCCTCTTGAAAACAAACAAAAATTTGCAGCATAAAGATTACACAAAGTGTGACTGTGCGTTTGTGTTCCTGAGGTACTTGGCTTGCGTGCTTAGTGTCTCTTAGCTTCCACTAAGTACCTGTTCTCCTTTTCCCATCAAGGACCTGTGTGAAAGACATGAGAAGGGGGTATTGCACAAGCACCAGCGAGCACTGCACAAGTACAGCATGATGAAGAAGCAGATGATGAGTGCCACTGTGCAGAACAAAGAACCGGAATCGGTGGAGCAACTGGAGTCTCGGATTGTGGAGGTGGGAGAGATGCCTGGGAGAGCAAAGGGTGGTACTGGACTGACTCCTGTAATGGTGCCACCATGTAGCTCAGTCATGTTTCCAGAAAGCCATTCCACTGAAAGGGTAACCTGTGCTCTGGGTAACTGGGGCTACTTGCTGCGCTGCATGGGAAATGCGTTTGTTTCCCTCAGCATCTGTTACTGGCTCTTTGGCAATGAGTGCATTGCAGGAGCTGTGGAAGGCAACAGCCTGCATGATGGAAAGTGCAGTTGCTGTCCCACCAGGTGGGAACTGCCTCTTTTAGGTTGTGGTGTGTGTTTGAATTGCTAGTATGGTGAGGAATGCTGTCTTTTCCTCCTTGGCACCTTCTTCCTGACGATATATTTCACTCAATTCCTCTTCCTTCAGCAAGAAAATGCTATCCTAACCATGGAGCTGCGGAATTACTTCTCCCTGTACTGCCTGCATCAGGAGACACAGCTTATCCACATCTACCTGCCTCTCACCTCTCACATTCTGGGGGCCTTTGTCAACTCCCAGATCCAGGGTCACAAAGAGGTGAGTTCTTCTGGACACTATTCTTTTTCCCAAAATACAAATGAGAATTTGAATGTATTTGGTTTCACCTGTAGATTTTTCCTCCTCTAATCATCTGTCCAGCTTGGCTCTTTATAACTTCTTAAAATGTCACCCAAGGTCTTCCTAGTTTGGGGTGAGAATCAAACCTGGCCTCTAACCCCTCTAAAAAACTGCAGCAAGTTGCTGCATTCTTGTCTCAGCTGCAGATGGCCTTGCCCTACAGGTAGCTGAAGAAGACCCAACCATTAAATAAGTAGCTATGCTCTGATGAACGATGTGTGTTTGATGGATAAATCTGTTTTCTGTTGTGCTACACAGAAATTCTATCACAAGGAACAACTTCCTTGTTTTTGCTCTAAATCTAGAAACTCCCTTTTGTTAATCCCTAAATATGACCTTCAGTGTTCCCTGTGTACAGACTTTTTTGCATTCCTCCTCCAGCTTCCTTCCTTCCCTGCAGTGAAGGAATTTGACCACCATGTGGGGTATCTCCCTTCCATGCACGCAGATCAGAGAGCTGCATTAGAGCACCAGTCGAATGTTGTGCTTTGGAGTACTCTGAAACAGCTGGTAAAACACAGTGTGATGATTGCCTGCCATGTTGTTATGTCTGTTTTCTCTCTTTCCACTCATAGATGAGTAAAGTTTGGAATGAATTGAAGCCGAAGTTGAGCTGCCTCTTCGTGGGATCTAGCAATATGCCAACTCCACCATTGTCACCTCCAGAGGGAAACTTCTTCTCCAATTAATGCTCTGAGCATCTAGCATGGAGCAAGAAGTGCAATCAAGGAAGGGGTGGGACTTCTACCTCCAGATGTTAGAATGAATCCTCCAGACAGCTTTTTTTTTTTTAAATTTTTTTATACTGCTGCTTTGAGCTGCTCTCTGATTTAGACAGACTGGATGTGGGGCAGAACATTCAGATGTAAAGACAACCTCTTAATTTTCAAATGCTCTGGGGCAGAGCTGGTGTTCATTATCCTGCAGACACTCTTCATGGGATCAGGGAGTGACCTGGTGCAGTGAGTGTTGCAGTGTTGTTGCTGATGCCTCTGCATCTTGTGCTACCAGTCCTCCAGTAATGTGTGTCCTCACACAGGCTGACACGTCCCTGCACATCTCTGAGGTGCTGAGATGAACAGGGTATCTGCAGCACCTTCTTGCAGTTAGAGATGGATTGCCTTTTAAGCTTGGGAGGGCCTGTGTTAGAGACATAAGGAAAGCTGAAAGCCATCCCCCATCCCATTGCGGGGTGTCTGGATTTTGTTTCTTACTGCTAGACCTTAGTGCAAAGTATGTGACTGAGGTGGTTATATTTGCTAACCCAGCTGGGGAAGGGGCAGTGCTGCAGTGTGACTATCATTTTCCCAGTGAGGCTTGGCAGCTTGGATTTGTCAGTGTGTTTCAGTTCATGGTTGCAGGGCAGCCCTGGAACTTGCTCCTGTTTTTCAGTTTGGGGTCAAAGATGTTTGGGTTCAGGAATTTCAAGGAGTTTGCCTGGCATAAATGGGAAAATAATTGAATAAAACACTCCTTAATTGTAAACCACTCATACTAAATGAGCAGAACAGCTACAGGGTAGCTTGTTTATTTTCTTCTGGAGGTTCTGACATCCATCTGTTGAGTAGCAGTTTAGGACTATTGGAGAGCTGCTGACCCAAAGGCTGGTATGTTCCTTGGTCTACTAACAGATGAAGTATCCTGTTACACCAGCAGGCTGGGACAAATTGCTGATAAAATTCATTAGCAAAAAATCAGTATTTATCAGGAAATCACTGTAATTCTTTTTTTTCTAGTTCTGGGTAGCACTGGAGTGTGTTTGTGAAGGAGAGAAGACAATTAAGTGACTGTTCTTTCTCTCTCTAAAAATAGCACAGTCCTTTGTAATGGGTTTTTCAGAATGATTTGTGATTGTGATAAAGGGACTGAACATTCTCCGTGTCTCACTTTGTATCTCCAGTGACTTTCCCTCATGAGGCAAAGGGTAGGGGGAGGAGAACATACATATCATGTCACCATAGGGGAAGTTGTGCATATCCTCCAGAGAAACTGATATCTGAAGGAACTGCAAACGTATGCAGCAAAACTCTACGTGAACAAGACCCCCCTGAACCTAACTTCTCTGGGGCCAAAATAGCTGCCAAAGGGGAATTTGTGACTTGTCTTTTACCATTTTCTTTGAGTGGGTAAAAAGGAAGCCCATTAACAAAGATGAGTGCTTGCTGTCAAACTGGAACCATTACAGTATTTTCCCATTAGGGAACTTCCCCCTGAGCAGGGAATATATTTAAATCCTCCAATCACAGAAGCTTTTTTCTTTTTTCAGTTTATTAAATTCAGTGCAACATGGAGCTCTTCCTCATCAAGGTGGAAATTAAAGGTTATTATCTTCAGGTAGGAGCAAGACAAGTTATTAGCCCAGTTTCATGAGACTGCCATAGCCATTACATGCACCCCTCAAAATGTGGCAAAGTGCACTTATTGTGGGTCAGTTTCTGGGGTGCTGGGCTTTAAGGAGTGTGTCAGGAGTCCTTTCAACAAGCTTGCTCAGGATGCATTATTAAGAGCTTTTTATAGCAATTCAAACGTTAACTCTCCTCTGAGCCTTTCCTCCTGTGCATTGGCCATGTCCAGTGAGAGAGAGGAACTGCACGTGTCTCTGACAGGTTTGATTCTCCTGAAGATTTCCAAAGTGATACAGAAGAGATTCTGCTCACAAGCCAGAGCAAATTGGCTGGGGAGGGAAATGTTTCTACAGTAACAAGGAAAATACTATCTTGAGAATGGCACAGAAGGCTTTTTCTGTTTGACCTTGTCTTGACTGGGAAGATAGTTTGTGGTTAAAGCATGTTACTGTTTTTCAATGCTCTTCACTCCTAGCATCTTCAGAAGTGCTGGGTGGTTGTGGCCTGTCATTTACTTAGTCTTAGGACCCATTCTCCCTCATTTGGCCTTGTTTGCTTGAAGTGGTAAACAGTCAAATAGTGCAAATACTCTGTTTTGGGGCGAGATCTGATATCTATATGATGGATCATCTACATAACTTGTCTTGCTGAGGTAGGTGACTGGGCTGTACTCTGTAGGAGTACTTGCAAAGTGTTAACCTGACTGGAACTTTGCCCTTCTCACATTTAGAAATAAAAATTACAATTTTGGGCTTCACTTAAAAACCAAAAAAACCCAAACGTTAAAACCACATTTGGGCTTTAGACTAGCTCCTCTTTCCTATTCTCCTTCAAAGCAAGAATTCCACAGCCCAAATGCAGAGACTGTAAGAATGGTAAACACAGACTACATGACTGATAAAGAAACTGGAATTATACTGTTTTGAGAAAACACCCATTCCTCCACTGGCAGCCCTTGCCTCTTTGAGAACAGTTTGGGGGTGGGGTTTTCTTGATTTGATTGTACTCTGTTCACCTAGTATTTTGAGAACAGAGGCCTAGTATTCTCAAAGCTGATGCAGCTAATGGCACTTTGAGAGTTTATTTCATACTGGACTGTTGAGCTTCTGTCTCATTCCTAAACATGTGCATACACTATTTCATACAACCCTTAGTTTGCAAACCTTATTTTTGGGAGACTGGTCAGTGTGCAAATAGCACTATTATATTTCCCTCAATATCTGAGGGATTTCCTTGCTGTATTTGTCCTGTTTGATTTAAAGAGCTGTCAGACTTGGAGAGCAGCAGCAAGTACAGCTTCCTTCCTCTAGAAGAATGCAGCAGGGAGCCAGTCTTCTGTCTCCCTTAGTCAGTGTAGGAAAAAGAGCTCTAGCTGCCTCTGTGCTGTTGCCTTCTGCAGCAAACAGCCTAGCTGAACTCAAGAGTGTGAGTGAATGCTGGCTCCATTGCTTGTTGCTGGGTAGATGGCAATGAACACTAAGCAAACCAGACTAATGGAAGAGCATGTGCTGCCTGCCCAAGAACTGATGCTTCTGTAAGATGTAGCACCAAAGAGTTAATGTGCCTTTTTGCATGGAAGCTTCCTGTGTGTTGCTTGAGCTCATGGGGACTTTCATGGTTACATGACAGAAGTGATAGGAAAGGCCTCCAATCTTTCTGTCAGTGTCTGTCAAGCTCTGTTGTGGAGGTACCAGGGTAGTAAATAGCTGAGATGATGAAACTTAGCCAGCAAAATGTTTTATCAAAAGGGCTATATGTTTTTGATACTCTTGAGGTTTCCTCTGCTTCAAGCTGTGAAGTGGAAAGATACAGGCTTTTTGACCCGTGTCATGTGTTGAAAGGCTTTCCAAACTGTATTTACAATACAGCCTTAACCTTTGATCCTTCTTTTCCTCTCCTTCCATCTTCCTTGCAAGTGCTCCACCTAAGTTAAAACATGTTTTCAGCAGTGCCTTGATGCATTCCAGTACTTTTACTCTTCTACTTTGCTCGTGCAAGTGTGTAATTCCTGAAATTTGAACAGGCTAATTCAGTCTTCAATTTGTGCTGTTTCCTAAAAGGCAAAGATCACCAGTTGGTCTCTACAACTGCAGCAGGTGTGAACATCACTCCTTTTTGACATGAACTAAAAGTCAGTGCTAGTGAAAGCATCTTCATAAAAGGATTGGATTGCAGGAGAGGGGATAGCAAATAGAAGTGTAGGCCTGAGCCATACTTGTTCTCTTCCTATCTAAATTCCTGGAGGAACAGAAAGTACTTTGATCTCTCACTGTACAATTTACTGTTTCCACAAAGAAATAAATCAATATAACTTTACAGGTATCAGCTGCCCATCACTCCCTTTCCAACCACACAGCAAGACCTTACATCCTGTTACAAGCTACATACTCCCCTGTCCTTATTTTCTCTCCTCTACTTGCCTCAAGTCATTCATTCCATTAGAACAGCCAGAAACCCTTACTATTAGGTCAGAAGCAGAGGTATTAAAAACTGTAGGTAACTCAGTCTGCAGCACAAAAGAAAGAGTCTAAGATGTTAACTCTTATTCTCCAAGTGTGAGCTGTGGCTTACTGAGCATATGAAGGGCATTTTTGAGTAGTATAAATTATTCAGAACTGCTGGAGGGAGAAAAGAAGAAACAACCTTGTTCAGAGGGTGTGAATTTTGCCTGCCTGGAGCATCCTGTATCTTTGCTTTGCTCAAATAGCCTTATGTATGAAGCACTTTATCCAAATGCAGGAATTAAACTATTACTACAGCTGTTAGACTGGAAATGTTTACAGATCCTATATTACATTCCAAGATTCTATCTGTGTTATATGTGTTTGTAAAAGTGTTAAAAAAAACCCAACAAAACAAAATGACACAACAAAACTTGTGTAAGAAGTTACATATGTGATGTTATTTCTAGCACAGTTTGATGAAGCTTTTGCTGACCAGCACCCTGAGTTGGGCTGACCCGAATGCTGAACAGGTCACAGGTGGCAAAGCCTGCAGCCATGGCTGATGGCACTTTGCAACATGGATTTGCTGAAAATTGGTTTTGTTCAGTATGGTTTTTACCTGAAGTGCCAAAAATAGTTCAAGTTCATGGCAGGAGCTGTGAGAGTGAAAGCAGGGCTTGGACAGTGTCATACATCCACCTCTGCCTTTTGTATTTTTAACTCCTGTAACCTAAAACTACCTTCACCTGGAGAATTCTAAAGGGATCACTATCTAATTATTTCAAAAGGCTTTCACAGCACTGGTCAAGCTTCACCTTGTCCCAGGAAGTAACACTGAATGGGGAACTGTATAGAAACTGGCATAGACAAGGTACCTAATGGATTCTGCTGCATCACGGTCCGCTTAATGTTTCTGTGAAAAGAAGCCTGCAGGGCCCTTAAAACAGTCCAGAAGATGTTTACAGCAGAACAACACATGCTTTTACTAAAAAATATTTTTAATGTTTTACTAGCCACAAGGGAAGAGCTAAAAGAATTAGCCACCTGCAATAATACAAACTTTTTAATAGTTGTGGTCATGCAACCACTAACGTATACCACAGCCAGGGACTTCACAGCATGGAAAAATCTTGTTACTTCTGTTTCTTCTCTAAGAAACTCCCTTATTTTCCTTTGTTTCTAGTGACCTGGCAAATGAGCCTCCTTTGCTGGAGGGTTGAGAAAGGAGAACCTTCTACGTAGTACTGATGGTGTTCTTGCCCAAAGTGGGCAGCAGCACGTGGGTTGAATGCTTCCGTTTTCTTAAACTTCCTCCACTTCTTTCAGAGTGTGTTCCAGGATAGTGTCTTGTCCCTGGAACTTAAAATAGCCACGAAACAACTTTTTCTGAAGCAGAAGTGGGAACCAATAGATATCATCTGCCCACATGTGATTGAATGGCACCTCATCCAGCTGGAACCACTGTGGACGCATTTCTGGTGAGAGAAAACAGAAGAACTTTCCATTAAACTTTCTCTTGTTTTTTTGCTGCCTAGACTTTGAGTACCTGTCAACAAGCAGCTTCCCTCTACAGCCCAGCTGCCTCCCTTCACAGAGGGATTTTGGCACGAATAGTTCTGTATTTAAGAGCAATATAATCTCAGAAGAGAATGTACATCCTTCCTTCCTCTCCACTAGCTACCTACCATCGCTTTCCGTTGGCTCTCCATGAAAGTCATCTGCCCGGAAAATGTGAACTTCCATGAGTTCAGGGTTGCCTACAAATTCAAATGTGATATGACCCATCTTCTGCAAGGTGTCCACAGTCAGTCCACTCTCCTCCAGGAGCTCCCTGCAGAAGAAATAGACTTTACATGAAAGTGAGCAGTGGGAGAACAAAAAAACAGGCATTGGCTTTACTTGTGCATTCAAAACAGAGGGAACTAAAGGTGAAAGAACAGAGCAGGGTGCAGCAGAGTTCTGGCTTGCACCAAACTATTGGCCTACTTACATCACAGGGGAGCCAGACCTGCTTGTGTGTTATTTCAAGCTCCTTTAGGCTGGAATGAAAATCCTTTATGTTGGAAGGAGAAAATTCAGGAAAATTGATTGTTTACTATAATTTACATTCCTTGCAACATGATGATCTTTCATGAGATTGGTTAGAAGTGGGCTAAGGCTCTCGTGTTCAGACTGTAGCCAGGGGAAGCATAAGAACTCCAAGATACACTTTACTTAGGCAAAAAGCTTTGCCAACTTCAGGGGAAAGTTTTGAGAATACAAGAACATCTGTACTCGCTGCAGTATCAGTTACTGCTGAGGTGCTACAGTGTATTTAAGGAGTGTTACTAAGTAACACTACTTCCATGCAGAACATTAGGAATACCATCTCCCCTCAAATGCTTTACAAAAAGCACGAAGCAATTGTGTAAACTTTGCATTTCTGCTCCTTGGAAGTATGTTCAGCATAACAAGAGGTTGGAAGGCAAGACTTATAAGAGCACTTTGGGAGACTCACCAGGCAGCTCTTTTCTGTGCATCCCCCTGCACAGCTGCTTGAAGCACATTCAATTACTTGCTCTTTTTATGCTACAGACTTAGACTTTTTTTATTTTTTACCTGCCTCTAACAGAACGAGCATTCCTTTAAGTTAGCCATGTTTTTTCTAATGTACAAAAATAGGAAATACTTTGAAACCGTGTCTCTTCAGTTAAGGTTAATAATTAATGCAGTTGCAATTTGGCACTAACTTAACAATTTTAAAATGTAATGCAAATGATCTTTAAGGCTCCAGCTTCCTTTGGCATCAATTTAATTACTTCCATCCTTCAAAATTACATTACAATTTAATGTCTTAGCTAATTGTAGTTTATCTTCCTGAGAAATTATGCCTAAAATAGAGGCAGTTTTCCAGCAACAAAGCTAAAAGCCTCATTTTACAGGCTGAGATAACTGACCAAAAAAGCTCTACACTGCCCTGGTTCTCCAAGCAATTTATCTGTCAGCTGTCTGGCTCTGTATATAGTAAGAGGAAACATTACAGACAGCAAACTAGAAACAATGAACTAGCTAAATGCTGTGAGATGTGCCTGTGAAGAGCCATGGGTGCCCAGGTGCTCCATAGGAATGTGGCGTTCCCAGTGGAATATAGAAATCTTACTAACACAGGAAACTTGTTCATGTTCCAGCTTAATATTTAACTGTGTGGTGAGGACACTTCACACCTTATGCCAGTGCAAATCCCACTCAGACAACACAACGGGGAGACACATTTTGATAGGTCAACTCTGAATACAGAGCAGAGGTGGGGCAAGGGGTTTGATTTGGACTGTGACACCACCTGGAGGGGAGCTGCACCCCGAGGCAGGGCTGCAATGGTGTTGTTCCCAACCAGGAAAGCAGGCTGCTTGCCTGGCTCTCCCTGTCTCTGGGCACTGCCTCCTGCTTAGCTGGCCTTGGCAGGAATCGGGTGAAGCTGCAAGAAGTTCCTACCAGGAACATGGAAAGGCCTGAGGATGAGACTGTTCCACAATCCACAGCAGCAGGTGCTGGCTGTGCTGTGATACACTGAAGATGTTGAAACCTTCACCACTTGACATCTCATGTGAGCTAAAGCTCTGGTTTCTAGCTCTGGACTGGCACAGATAAACACCCACCAAGGAAATCAAACGCCAAATTCAATAATTTGCTTCACACCACAGTCAGTGGCAATGTGAGCCTAGCAAATGCAGGCCTGACTTAAGGAATAAAACTGATTTCCTTCCTTCCACTTAGAGATGATACATGAAAAGCCACGAGGCAAGCATCAGGTATGGTAATGCTGTGCCCTGCTGGGTGCACAACTGCTCAGAGGGCTCTTCTGTCCCCCGGGTTAGCTCACCACAGAACCCCGGCAGTTGCACTGACACGGCTGAGAAGGCACTTCAGGATAAAATATGTTAGACAGCTGTTAAACACACCAGCACTGAACTTCCTGCAGGTGTGAGGGCAATTTAGTGCATATAACAGAAAGTGAGGAGGTGGCAAAGTGTGACTTTGTACCAGCAACATTCATGGAAAGAATGAGGTACCTAATTTTTAGGGGAGATGGCGTTTCAGCTGCTTTTTGATTTTAATGAGTAGACAAAAGAAAAAACTTCACAAAATCAGTACAAAAAGCTTAAAAAATGCTACTGCACCTCTACAGCGATGGAATTTAATTCCCTAACTCAGGATTAGGGCTTTTATTTGACTGACTATGCAGTCAAATTAATTTCTACAGTGCTTTTCATAAGGGACCTCTGAGATTTTTCTCTTATTTTGTCACCAGATTTTCACCCAGGACTGAAAATGTAATGGAAGGCAGCACCTGTCCAATAGCTTTAACATTTAAAACGTAAGCAGCACGCTGTTGTAATGTTAGACAGCCAGCATTAAATTTCTCACCTTTCTGCACAGGGCAAGAACGGCAGCTCCACCTGCAGCCCACCACAAACGGTTTGATTCCTCCACCGCCCACCCCGTGCCCCGACCCTGTCCCCAGGGCAGGGGCTGTGCCGGGCCTGCCCTCACCTGCGAGCAGCCTCCTCGATGCTCTCCCCCGCCTGCACTTTGCCCCCGAAGCCGTTCCAGAGACCGACGCCGAACCCGCGTTTTTTCATGCCCAGGAGGACGCGGGATGGCTGCAGCACCAGGACCAGGGTGTACAGCCTGGAAGTGCACATGGTTCCTGGGTGACAGACGAGGACACACTGCACCAAGGGCTCCGGGAGCCCCTCAAGAGAGGAGCCCCGGCTGCTTCCCGGCCCGGGGGGTGTTGGACAAAACCCGGACTTGCTGCTCAGGTCCAGGCAGCCCCGATGCCCCCGCGACACAAACCACCTCCTCCCAAAAGGCCTGGTCCCCACCATCCCCAGCCCAAACCCTCGCTCTCCTGCTCCCCCAGCACCCCCCTCTCCCAAACCTCTGTCCCCCACGATCCCCTCGCCCAAATCCTTGACCCCCTACAACCCTTCCCCAAATACCTAAGCCCCCCCAGCAGCGCCATCCCCCGAGCCAGGCCCCCTTGCTCCCCGAGCACCTGTA
>NW_009954215.1:6510091-6513282 GCF_000747805.2 Chaetura pelagica | reverse complement strand
GCCCCGTCTGACATGTCGTGCCCCCGTCTGACATGTGGTGCCCCGTCTGACATGTCGTGCCCCGTCTGACATGTGGTGCCCAGCCTGACATGTCGTGCCCCGTCTGACATGTCGTGCCCAGCCTGACACGTCGTGTCCCGTCTGACATGTCGTGCCCAGCCTGACACGTCGTGCCCCATCTGACATGTCGTGCCCAGCCTGACATGTCATGCCCAGCCTGACATGTCGTGCCCCGTCTGACATGTCGTGCCCCGTCTGACATGTCGTGCCCCCCAGGGCCGCGAGCGCAAGCGCCAGAGCAGCCAAGAGCTGCCTAGACCTGGAGCCCTCCTGCCTCTGCTCCGGGGGCCTGTGAGGCTCCATCCAACAGACACAGCGCTGGGACCAGGTAACTGACTGTGCTGGAGAAGCTCAAATTCATAGACCTTTTTTTTGAGCCTGTTGATAAATGGGTGGAGCTGCAGTGGAGCTTCGGATCAATCACTGCAGAGACTTTTGAAATAAAGAGTGATTTTGCACTAATCAGTGAACTCACCTTTCTTGCAGCTGTCAGCGTCTGGTGAGCAAATGTCTCCACACCACGGTGGGGATTCTGAAGAAGACTGGAACCGAGCACTGGTGGCTGGAGAGGCACTTGAAGGATCCCTTTGTCAAGGCAGCAAAGCGGCACCATTACCGCTGCCGAAGCGCCTTCAAGTTACTGGAAATCGATGACAAGCTTCATATTCTTCGTCCAGGACTTTCTGTTCTTGACTGCGGAGCTGCGCCTGGTGCTTGGAGCCAGGTGGCTGTAGAGAGGGTCAACGCCTTAGGTACTGGTAAGTGCACATTTTTGGCAGCCAAGATGGGGATGATGCTCATCTTGAAGCATGTGAGAGGACTCAGCTGTGATGGTGGTGGTGCTGGGAATGGACATGGGTGCTGGCAAGTGCCAGAGTCACAGGTAGAAGCACAGGTGTGTGTACCTACGTGGCAGTGGAAAATAATAAATCTTCACATGGTCTAGAGAAACTGTATTTGTGAAATAAAACTTAAAGTGTGGTGCTCGTGTTCTGATTAACTGTGTTATGGAGATGACCCCTTCATTCAGTTCTGAAATTTGTATAGCCTCCAGCAGGTAGCTTGGCTTTTCTGAGGTTTTATTTCCCTTCTTGAAAAATGGTAGTGACCACTATCTACTGTTTATGTGCTTGAAGCCATCAATATTCACAAGACAAGGTGTTATCATCTGTACTAATGTCCAGGATTTGTGGACTGTCAGCCTTGGCAGAATAGGAGAAAACCAAGAAAAATACCCTTTGCTTATCCAAAGTAACAGAGTTTTCATGTCTTGAATAGATTAGCTTATAGCAAGGCATCCATCCAGACATACCTAACAAAATGTTTAAGGACATGAAGACCAGATATGGCAGGTGATATGTTTTTGTTTATGGACTAGCATGGAGCTCGTTTATATGCAGGTTGTTTGCCACCATTATGAGTGTTGAGTGTGTCATTCTTTCTTATCATCCAGATCCTGCTGTCCCCACTGGCTTTGTCCTTGGCGTTGACCTCCTGCGGATTTCTCCTCTGGAAGGAGCAGTCTTCCTGTCGGAGGCTGACATGTCAGACCCACGCACGCTGAGGACAATTCAGAGTCTGCTTCCTGCAGAGAAGGTGGATGTCATCTTGAGCGACATGGCACCTAACGCGACAGGGGTTAAAGACCTGGATCATCAGAAGCTGATCAACCTGTGTTTAGGCCTTCTGAGTCTGTCCCAATGTCTTTTAAAGCCGAAAGGAACGATGCTCTGTAAGTTCTGGGATGGACACGAGTCCCGTCTTCTGCAAAACAGATTGAAGGAGCAATTCCAAGATGTGAGAACTATAAAGCCTCAGGCCAGCCGGAAGGACTCTGCTGAGTCCTATTACTTGGCAAGACTGTACAAAGGGAGATGAGAGCTGAGCACCACAGATTGCCAAGCAGAACAGCAGACATGGACTGGACGTCTGAATTTGTTGTGTGTTTAAAGAAAAATCTCAGCATTAAGACCCTGGGAAAATCTGTCACAGTTCTTAAAAAATACATCATGCTTTTCAAATACAAAACCAAACAAGAATGGTGTCCTGCTGAGTTTATCCACTAATTATACAGAGACATCCAATCTAGCTTGTCACCTGTGGAGAAAACCTGGGAATGGAGAGGAGTAATCTGAAAGGCAACCTGTGGGGCTGGAGTAATGGAAATGAAAATAAAACTGTGATGATGAGAGTTTTTACTGTGTGCTTGAAAATCATTTCGCTGCCAGTGTTGTCATGTACGAGACATTAAGGCTGTTGTCAGAAAACAGTGAGGGGAGCTGAAGCCAATTTATTGCCACTTCATCTTTCTTAAAAGCTCATGCAATTTCCTAGCACATGTAAAAATAGATAACGTTGTTGTGCATGTCAGGTAAGATCTGCAGCCACGCAGGATATATGACTGGCTCTGGAATGTTTACCCTGATGGCTCTGCTGCTTTTCCTAAAGACACAGGTTATATTTAGAAATCACTACTTGGTGGGACACATAAATCCCACGAGTGACAGGAAGGCAGGGTCATCACTACCGAGAAGATAATTTCCCTTGTTTTCAGTACCGTTTTATGTGTGACCAATGATGCTTCCTCGGTGAAATGACAAGATGTTTCTTGGATCCTTGGACAGGGAAAATTACTGATTGACTTCTAGAAAGCTGTTTGCAAGAATAAATTTAGCCCCTGCCTTATCTGGAAGTGACAAGCTGGCGCTAAATAGCGCGTTTATCAAGGCGGCTGTGCCGGGAGTTCCAGGAGGGGCTGGGGCTTCAGGCTTCCAGATCTTTCCCGTCCCAAGCGCCGGGCCCGGGGCTGCCCGCAGGTTCGATGGGGTTTTCCCTGCCCTGCAGCCTGGGTACGGAGCGGTGTCACCCCAGCCGCCCCAGCTGCGGGCCCGGGCGCTGCTCCGGCTCCGTGTTCATCTCCGCCCGCTCAGCACGGAACTTTCCCACCTGCGGGCGCGCGCAGGGCGCGGGAGAAGCGCGTGCGTGCCCTGCTGCAGCGGCGGTGGGACAGGGGGGGGGCTGTCCCGGGCAGGGAGCGGGGGACAGGGCGGTGTTGGACGGGCAGGAGAAGCCCGCGCTCCCGGGCGGGGCGTTCCGGCCGCGGGTGCGCGCAGGCGGCGAGTGCGCGCCTC
>NW_009954215.1:6496693-6509705 GCF_000747805.2 Chaetura pelagica | reverse complement strand
CCGGGGCCCCGCTCCCCCTCAGCTCCCCCGGAGGGCGGGCGGGGCTGAGCCCCCCGCGCTGCCCGGCCCGGCCGCGGAGCAGCAGCCCCGAGCGGCCGCTCTCGGGGGTTCCCGCCTCGGTGCCCTGGAACGGAGCCTTTGCCCCGGGGGTTTCTGCCGCCGGGAGGAGGAATGTGCGTGTCTAATGCGTTTGTAGCGTTGTTCTGGGTTTCAGAACAGGTTTGCTGAAGCCCGGTTACTCGGTGCTGGTGGTCTCGAGTTCGTTCGCATCTGGTGTTGAAGGGCTTATTTCAAATAAACGTTCTCGTTGGGGTTTTTGGCCGTTCTGCTGCCAACGTGCTTCTGTGGTGCGTCCCCTTTTGAACGACACATTCAAAGAGTAACTGCTGTGTTACCCGCACGGTGCACAGGCTTGGAAGTGACCCCAGGTCTGTGTCTCTGGCACAAGCTGTGAGTTGCCCTCCGTGGTCCTGAAACTTCTTGTATGTTTCTTGTATATTGCTTGAGTATTTCACGTGGACTGCGGGGCCTGCTGTCACCAGGACTCACTTAATGCTTCCTGAAGTCTCCTAGGAAACCTTGCAGGCCTTTTTGAGCCCTTGGTTTGTCTTTATCCTTTTAGTTAGTGCCCTTCCAAATTTGAAGTAAGAATTGCAAAAACTTTCACATGAATGAGGAGAGACAGTTTTACTTACAGAAGCAAACAGTCAACTTGGGAAGTCTTGCTGCTCTGAGTTCCAAAGTGCTTTTTGGGAGCCAGAATCATGTCATTTACAATGTCAGGTTTGCTGCTAGTATGGAATTAGTTTTCCCTCCCGGCCTCAGATGTTTGGAGGAAGAATAACGAGTGCTGTTTGTTAGTGCTGTTGATCTTAATATCCTACAATATTTACTTGTATCCCAGTATCTATTTTAATTATGTAGGAAAGGATACTTCGATTTTGTATAACTTATGACAGCTTTTATTTGAATGCTTATGGGCTGAGATTCAGGGGACAATGTATGTAAATAAAAGAAAACCATGTCAGGTAGAAAGCTGAGGGAAGAACAGGCTCTGTTGCATCAGTTTCTCATTTCAGAGACCTACAACTTCAGCCCTGGTTGGTGTTTTCTAGTTCAAGTTGATGCCAGCACTAATCTGTGGGTGCCAGTAGTGACTAGCACATGGGGGTTTGTACCCTTGCTTTTAGTGTTTTCTCAGGACAGTGATGTGTCTCTTTAGTGAAGCAACTGGTAGATCACAGATTGCTCTGAATGTTTTGCTGATGACTTTCTATATATTTCCAGAGTCATGGAGGACTTGGAAGGTAATACCACTGTCTTCTCCACCCTGAGATCCCTCAACAACTTTATTTCACAGCGCATGGAGGGGCTGTCCGGGCCGCCTACTCCAGGATCGTCTCAAAGTGCCTTGCAGATTCAGTACCAGCAGAGGATGCAGGTGAGATATCATCAGCTTGGTGATGCCTGCAGTACCACTTCAGTGTGGTTGTAGACTCCTTTTGATTCCAGGAATCGGCATTGATTTCATTAAGATTTGATAATTCTTAAAAAAATTGATATTAATGCAAACTCAATAGTGGAAGCCTGGTTTTGGTGAACGTTCTAGAATCTTAGTTTTTTTAAAGTGTCAGGCATATTTATTTCTGTTTTGTAGAAACTCAAGAAAGGTGCTTTGAATTTCTTTCCTGCCTGTTATATCTGTACACCAGCTCAGGAAATTAAATTCTAAGTTGTTTTCATATTTCTGAACAAAGAAGCTTTATATCTGTCAGTATTTTTTAAGCAAGTAATTTGTTACTTTTTTTCACAATCTTCCTTAAAGTTTCTTTGCCTGGACCCACACTAGAGACTTGTACTGAGTTGGCTCTGGTGTGCTGGCCAGTTGTGCTTTCTTGTACACTTCTCTTTGTATCCATGTGGGTTTTAATTACTGTTTTTTGTAAGCTGCCTTATGCTCATACAGTATAGACTAAGCTGACATCTTGGATCATAAGGACTGTTTATTAGGCTGGAGTAAAGTTTCTCTATCCTTTATCTTAATATAATTTCTACTTTAGCGTCTAAGTATAAAATAAGTTTGCTGTCTTTTTACTGTAAATCTTCTTTGCATTTGGAGTGGTGACAAAAAATTATGCATTATCTGTCTTTGGTACATCTCTTTACAGAGATGGTTAGAGAAGGTGCTCTCTGGTTAGAGAGTCTTCATCATGCATTGAATGTCTGTTACTCAGAAGTGAGGTATTCTATTAATATTGGCTGTGCTCTGAGGTAGTTTGAATTTAAAAAAATGAAATATAATGTTGTAGCAGGTAGTAGAAAAATGTTGTTTTGCTCAGCAGTTGATTATCATGGGGAGCACAATCTCTGCTTCATCATGGTTTGCTGCTGTTACTTTCATGAGGCTTGGGGAGTTCATAATTAACCTTTTCTTAGCTGGAGAAGTATATTCCATCAGACTACATCTAAAGATTGAAGGAGAAATTCTGAATGAGGAACTTAGGAATGTTAGTTGGAATGAAGTGAATTTTTATTTGATGTGTTTCTGAGTGTGTTGTTGAACTCTTGGTTTCCCCACCTGCATCTGGAGTGAGAAGGCAAGTACCACAGACATGGTGATAGATACCTTGTAATTTCTGAAGTGTCATGCAAGTGTTGTCTGAGTAGTACAGAGTGGGAGATAAGGACATAATTGCAGTGCTGTTAATGGTGTTTAATGTCTCTTTTCACACATGAACTGGCCAGCTGGAAGAACAAGCTGGGCATATCCACTCCAAATCCCAGCTCCTGCAGGTGGAACGAGAGAAGATGCAGATGGAGCTTAGCCACAAACGAGCTCGCATAGAGCTAGAGAGAGCAGCTAATACCAATGCTAGGAACTATGAGGTGAGTGTAACAGTTGCAGATGGCTTGATATCATAGTCCTGAGTCAGAACCTACCTGGTGGGTCTACATTGGTGGTTTAGTTTGGATCAGGGATATTGACTTGTAACATGCTGCAGGAGTGTAGTCCAGAAGCAAGCTTCGTGTTCTCCAGCTGCTAATGGATACTTCAGAGCATGACTTCAGTGAATCTGTAGTAACTGCTCCTGGGATGCATTTACTGTGTTTGCATTTACTGCAGGTGTGATGATGCTGCAGGTGGGTGTCAAGTTCTCAGTACCAACTGTTTTGCTCTTCAGATTCCCTCATGGTGCTTTGCACTAATTTGCTACTGCACACAGGAGTGTCAAGGTCAAACCCTTGCTTGGTTGACAAACTGATGAGCTCATTACTAGATTCTGTTAGTTTAGTACTGAAGTTGTCATGAGTAGCAACAACAAAAGGGATTTGTCTGTTTCTCCCAGAGGTATTTGAGCCTTTTTCTCCCAGATGAATTTAAACTTCTGCTGGCACAATTACAACCATTCAGTCTGTGTGACTGTAATTAATTGGGATGACTGCAGTGCCAACCATGCATGGTCATACCAGAGAGCTTGCACTAATAAAACAATGAGCCTCACTCAGGGAATATGGCTTTACTGGTTTCTGGTTTTAGGCCTGTATATGTTTACTTAACTACATTACTGAAATAAGCAGTAGATCTGTGGGTTTTGTAGGAAAATAAAGGTCTTGGATGTAGCTGATCGTGTAAAAAGAATCTTTTTAAAAAAATAAACATGTTTTATTGTATTTTATGAAGGCAGTAGGTGAAAGATTTAGTGTGTAGTTATGAAATAGTGAGTCAGTGACTAAATTCCTTGTTTGTCTGAAGTCGGATGATGTGGGTTCAAATTGGAATGTAGCTGAGTCAGTCACAGAAACTCTGAAATAAAGGGGAACAGCATTAATCCAGCACTGTGGTAATTGCCCTGCTCAGATTCTGTGGCTTTTTTGAGTCATGTGGATTATGATTTTAGGAATTTCACATTGCTTTGTTCAATCCATGCTTACTATGTAAATATGTGTCTGGGTTCGTTTTGGTTAGCAAAGCGATTTACTACACGTTTTTTCAATAGATGTTAATCAATTTGTGGTAGGCATAAACTGAAATGATGTATGAAATGTTGTCAGAGTGCAAAAACATTTATTGTATTCATTGATAATACTGTGCATTTAAACCTAGTTTCTATTAAATAGTCTCATACAATTTTGAGAAATTGCAAAGGGAAGCTTGTCTTCTTAACCCAACTATTGAGATCTGAGTTCCTGAAGGTCAATTTTCTATGCATGGGTCAGCTTTAAATTGGAGCATCAGATGTTTCATCTTTGATTCACTGGAGAACGTGTAGAGGAGTCTGGTGAAGCATGTCTGTATTCCTCTGTCCCTGTCTTGGTCTAAGATCTCTGGAAGATTCTCTCTCTTAATGTTGTAGCTCGGTTGCCCTGGGTAGTTCCTTGACATTCAGTTGCTGCTGGTAAGATTTTTTTCCCTTGCTGGTGGGTTAAGGTTAAAGCTGTGGTCCGAGTAACATTGGTTCGTGGTGATGCCTTGGTGACCACAGTAGTGAGGAATGGAGGCAGGAGAAACAAAAGTGGCTTCTTCTTTGTGCTACTTTCTTCTTATGTCTCTTTGCATTTTTTTTCTTCCTTTGCAAGCGAGAGGCCGACCGTAACCAGGAGCTGCTCACACGCATCAAGCAGTATCAGGAGAAGGAAACAGAAGCTGAAAATAAACTGAAAGAACAAATGGAGATGAACAAATCCTATAAGAAGAGCATGGAGACTATGAGTAAGAAGCTGCAAGAGAAGGAGAGCAAATTAGCTGAAGCTAATGAAGTAAGCAAAGAGTAATTTAATCCATTCATAGCTTCAGGTGACTTTGCAGTTCTTGTGAATTGAAATGCCCTTTCTAATTACAAAAAACCTCATGTAAAATTGGCATCACTGTGTTCATCGTCTGGAAATTAATAAATCCTGGTGGTGTGTGTCTTTGCTGTCAAAGTTTCAAACCTAACCAAGTCCAGACACAAGTGAGCAGTTCAGATGATGTTGCTGTGTTGTTAACAGTGAGAAGTTTCTTAGGTTTATATGGAGTCTTAAATGCCCATGAGTGCCACTGTAGAATGAAGGCTTGGATTACAATTTCAGTTCTTTTGGAGGAACAGATAATCTTCTCAACCTTTTCTGGTATCATTATAGTTAAGTACAGCTAGTTAATTTGTCACTGTTCTGTTTAATTTGGTTTCCTGCACCAGTTGTGGTTCAACACTAAGTCCATAAGCCTTCTTCTGCCTAGATGTGACTGGAAATCTATCTGTGTGATAAAGCAGGTACACTGATGTAACTGATTTAATGCCAGTTACCAGTGATTGAAAACAGGGAGACAGTGATGGCAAGTGAGAGAAACCCACATGTGAAATGTGTGCAGCAGTTATATCTCTGTGTTCTTTTTGCTTCCATATCCATCAGTATGAAGACGAGAACCCTACATGTTTCTCCATCAAGAGATGGAGAATATGTTTTCTATATATATAATGTTTTGAGATTATCCTCTTTTTTGTTGTTAAACAGAGCTGAGCAATGGCTATCTGTAACAAACCTATGGGTTTTTCTTCAGACCTAAGATATCCGTAACAAAATTTTAAAATAAACTGGCCTCTACTTTTAAGGAAAGCATAATTCATTTGGTATTTGGTTGAGGCAAACCCAGACATTTTCGATTTTTTAACCCAGACAAAATATATTTAGAATGGTTGTGGGATGATTTTTTTACTTTATTATATACTTGTGTTTTTATCATCATCTAGCTTTGAAGTTTGGTGTTTTTCATGCCAGTTTGAGGTCACCCACTTAATAAGTAATGGAAATGGCAATTTGGGTGACAGATGAAAGTGACTAAATTATTTTTTTCTTGCCTTTGTTTTTGAGGTGAGTTAGCAGGTCTGAAGGTTTGCAAGAGTATGGGATTGTTTCTACATTCAGTGTTTGTACTTTTTAGTTGGTTATGATTTCTGTCTGTCACCATCCATAATGTCCAGCTTGGAGACTCATAGGCTTGTGTTTATTCTTTCTTTCCATTGATTCAGACAATCACTGTATTAAAAGGGAAAATATCAGAGCTGCAATGGAATATAATGAATAAAGAGATGCAGATGACAAGCCAAGAATCTCAGAAGCAGGAGCTGATGGAACAGCTGGATGTTCAACATAAGTAAGCAGGGGATGAATGACTGTAGGGAGAAAAAGGCAAACAAAGCTTCAGTCTCTTGCAGCTGTCATCACTCAGAAAACTTTCAACAGTGTTTGATTTCTGCTCTTCAAAGGAGCTCTTTGATCTGGATGTGCAGGTTATAACCATTGCTTGAAACTAGCTCTGAGGTGCAATTTAATTGTACCTTGACAAAAAAAAAATACTTGAACTTAAAATCTCAGTGATGTCTCGTGTTCATGGTAGAGAGTTAACAGAAGGCATGTGGGTGGGAAGGCTAATCTGAACTTACAGACTGAACAGAACAGAAATACCAAGCCTTCAATCATAGTTGAGGGGTAGTTGAAAGATATGAGTGTGTTTTTTCCTTGCTTACTAGGTTCAACTTTTTGATTTCAAAGGTGCTATTTATTCACTGTGAATGTACACTGTTGGTGTCAGAGTTAAGGCGCCTTGATTTCTGGATATTTCTCAGGATGCAACTCATTATTAAAATGAGTGTTTTTGCCCCTAAATTAGAGGGAGATTATATGAGTTTTAAACTGTGAGAGAGATAATCTTCTGTAACAGTAATATTAGTGGTATTAGAAAATCTTTGTCAGAGATGCTTCTGTATGTCAGTTATTTCTGTTATGTGGTTCCTGGGTGCTAATTGGCTCTTCTTTTTCCGTCTAAAAGGAAATGGCAAGAGGCTAGTCAGCAAATCCAGACCATGCAAGCAACACAATCTCTACTGGCAGAGTATGAACAGAAGATTAAGGTAGGAAACTTTGTGGCCTCTGTAAAGCTTTACATTTTACTTTCTTCCATGGAAGAACAGAACAATGTTTTATTTTGTTTTTTAAATTGCTATTTATATCGCAGAAATTAAAGGTTAATTTGTCTTATAAAAATGTGACATGGTGGCCAGCAAGAGGTTGGCTATATTCAATTGGATGGGGCAGGCCATCCATAATTAGACCCTTCCACAATGACACTTTTCATCTTTGTTGTATCAGTTGATTGAGGGGAAAAAAAATCCACCCGTGCTTTTCTCTATAGCCTTATGCCATGCTCTTGAGAAGAGCTCTGTTGGCTCTTGTGCCACAGCACAAGATTGCTCTGCACAAGATTGCTTCTAAAGCAATTGCATATTTTCAAATGATGAAGGATGAAGCCAGCAGCTACAATTATTTTTCTGCTCCCCAGAAAATCTTTCCTCTGGAGTTTTCTTTAGCTCTTTTAGAAAGTGCAGTGAATTGCAAAGCTTTCAAAACCTCACTGATTTAAATGTGAGTATAGAAATGCTTTATGTCTTTCCAAATTAACGTGTCGGTTGGTGGGAGTATCTTTTTCACTTGTCTTTTCCTGGAAGTGGTAGATGTGGAGAGTTAGTTTGGTTTAGCAGGTGCTGATAGTGGCATTGCCTGTGATTGCTGGAAGGTAAAGCTCCACTGAAGGCCACCCTCACTGCCAGTTCTGTGATTGCAAGAAGAGACTTCCTCTATTAAAAGATCAGGAAACAGGGTATCAGACTGAAGTACAGCTCTAAATATTTTTGTTTTGAGGAAAAAAAGTAACATTTACCATAATGCTAAAATGCACAGTTATGTTCCTTTTCACTCCTAATTCTTGAAGGCCATCTGAGTGTCCCTCTCTACACTTCATTGGCTGAGGGATAGAGGACAAGAAAAGCACAGACTAGGTTTAATCAATAGCAGAAGGTCCTTGTAATGAATAGCAGACATCCTTTTGTTATCAACTTAGGGTGAACGGGTGTAGAGAAGAGGCCAGCCCAGGTGTTACAGGTGGAACAGGAGTCATCCCCACTTTGAGCAGTGGGTGGAACCAGATTCCTTACTGAGTTCCCTTCCAGCTTCATTCCAGTCACTGGTTTGAGTTTCAGAAGTACAATGGAGAAGTAACTCTTGTGAGTTCCCGGTTACTCATTGCTGTCCTCTTGTCATCCCACCTTTTCCAGGATCTGGAACAGAAGTTCTCCCAGCAGGAACATGATGCTCTAATTGTCAAGAACATGAAGGCAGAACTGGCCCATTTCCCAAAAATGGAGCGGGAATTGCGCCAACTGAGGGAGGAAAATGCCTATTTCAGGTGAAAGAAGGGCTCAGTCCTTGAGAGTGTTATCTTGTATCCTTCTGTCCTTGCTACAATTGCACTAGCTGCAGTTTCACATCCCTCAATTGGGCTTTCATATGGGAAACTTTAGAGGGAAGTTAAAATATTTCATATAAATACTGTGTATGAACTGGGCAGTGCTGTGATGGGTGTTGGGTGGGAGGACTGGACAAGGTCTGGGTAATCTTCCTTAACATAGCAAGAATGCATTGATCCTTCTGGATGATGGTATCTGTTTGTTAGAACAAAATTCAATGTTTAAAGATAATGATGAACTCTATACAGGTCTGGGAAAGAAATCCCTGCACAGAGAAGAGACAGCTGAACATTTCTATAATAAATGTTTTTGCTTAGTGATTGTTACCACTATTTTAAAGGCCTGTTGTTCCAGCAAAATATTTGGAAGGTTGTTTGTTTAAATGTCTAAAGCACTCTGATCAGGCCCTTGGTAGAGTAGACTCTCTGGGTTTCTGAAGTGACAATTAATTTGAAAAAGTGAGTTTCTACATACTATGATTGAACTTGCCTTAAATATATTTTTTTTGAGTAAATTTGATTTCCAAATTCTAGTGCATCTTTAAAAGAAAAGGAAAAAAGCCTAAATTACATGAGTGATCTTGCCAGCTTTTTCTTATTCTAAAATTAAATTATTTACCTGGACTTTTTTATTGCTAGTTCTTAATTATAGTTCTAAATTGTTTATCTTGGAATTTTTTCTCATGCTTATTTTTTGTGCCCAGAAACACAATACCAACAAATCAGAGGTGATCTGTATTTTAAGCAGTTTTATCTCACCCTTGCACACCTCTATTAAAGTACAAGCAAGCAGTCTCAGTGTTTGTTCACCCATCACAGAGTACTCAAAAAGCATGAATATATGCTGCTTGCTGTGCTCCAGCCCTGCATTCAGCCTGACTGAAGATGACAGCTGGGAGTCCTTTGCTGCCCTTCATGCTGTTTTTCCAATCAGTAAAGCAGATATAAAACTTCAGGTTGTTTGGACATAATTAGGATGGCACTTAGAGTAGAAAAAAATCAGTTCAATAAAGCTGCAGGTTTTTTTCTTTGCAGCAAAGGTTACACAAGTGAGTGGGTTGAATGTCATAATGTCTGCTCAATGTCATTGGATACCCTTGTAATTCCTTGTGTATCTGGGAGTTTGTGAGTTGCATGCCTCTCTTCCTTACAGGGAAATGAAAGAAAATAATGGATTGCTTAAAGAGGAGGTAGAAGGTCTCCAAAGAAAACTGGAACGCTATGAGAAGGTGCAAGCACAGCTAGTGACCATTGAATTGGAAAATGAGGTGAGAAGCTGAGAACGTTTGGTAGATGAGCAGAGTAGGGGTTTCCTTTGTGGCCTGTTCTTTTAGGGACTTGTGTTGTGTATTAGTTGAGCTATGATACCTGTTCTAATGAATGGGTTGGAACCAGGCATTCCCAAACTTAGATGTCAGCATGAGGGGAGATATGGCAATGAAGGTGAAAAAAGCAAAATATCTACTGTTCAGCTGGAGAGTTTGTGTAAAGAACAATCTCATCATAGTGTCTTTTGTGGCCTTGCAGTTCTTCTTTTGCTTCTGCTAGAGATGCTTTCTTTTGGCATTAAGCTCTGCCCAGAAGTGGCGCTGCTGAACAGGTGTGTGGTAAGAACCATGATACTCACCTCAACTGCTGGCAGTGCTAATAGGGTCAGAATGTGGTCTCAGATGAACAAAATAGTCTTGATTCCATATCACCCTATATCAAGCATACAGTGAGTTGTCAAGAGATTGTGTAAACTTGTTCATCTGCAGAACTACACTGATGTCTGATCAGATTTAGAAAAACTATCTGGTATTGACTGAAAGTAAAAAGCTGTAGGAGAAACTGGAAGTGGAGAAATGGGAACTTCACCTGCTACAGAACTAGTGTTGAGACTACAGCTTTCTTCTTCACTGCCAAGAGTCTAGTCTACCAAGCTCTAGTACAGTGATGGTAGCTCACAGGGTTAGATAACCTATAGTTGCTGAAATGTAACACAGGTTCTGTGTGTCACAGAGCTGTGGTGACAGGGAAAGTATTTGTGAGGGCTGGAGAATGACAAACCAAAAGAAGATCATGAAATCCAGAGGAGGGGAAGGAAAGACATTGACTTGAATGGAGGATTATGAGAAAAGTGTGGAGAATAAGCTGTTAGAACATTAGTCTGTGTCTCTTAATTTGTCATCTCTTACCTCTTCTTTTCATCTCTACTTTAGAAACTTCTGGGAAAATTAAAAAGCTGGGAGAAGGTGGACCAGAACATTGGCTTGAATATCAGGTATGTGCTCAAAGCTCTGGAGGGCGCCGAACCTTTTAAACCGCTTTCCTCTCCTCTTAATCATCCCATACCTGAAGTGTGTTGGTCATGCTTGCTATTTTTTCTTCATCTTGAAACTCTAGTACTTCTGATTATATATGAAAACAACAAGATACAAACTGTTACAAAGTATCTATGAGAGCTAATAAATGTTTTTCACCAAGTCAGCTTGACCAATGTCTCTGAGGCCAAGGTTCAGTTTCTAGTTTGAAGTTTTTGTGTGTGGCTACATTCGTGTTTAGTTAGAGATTCTGCTAGCTCAGTAAGTGAACTTTTAAGAATTTTAGGTTATGTCTAGAAAATAACTTATGTTACTTGTAACAATTTGTTGTAAATATTTATTTGGAATCTGGAGAGCAAAATAAATCACCAGATCTTATTGTGACGTTTCTTCACCAAAGCAGCTGAAGAACAGTTGTTAAGGTAATTATTTTGTCTAGCAAGAGAAATGGAATAAACTGTGGGAGGGGAAAAAAACCCTCTAATAGTCTTTTGTAACACCAGCTAGTCTCTTTGTGTACTGTTACTTAACAACTTTCTGACATCTGAACCAGATTGTGTATGGTCTCTGATATGTATGTGGTATAAAGAGAGGTTGGAAATGCTGCATCTTCTGATAATTTTCTTCCACTGCAGAGGGTTTTATTTGTAGCTACAATGCTCTTGTGTGGTGTGTGTTTCAGCACTTCTTTTCCTCCTAAATATTTATGTTGTTCCTTAATGCCAGGAGAGGTGCTTGTTTGTAAATAACTGCCTTCAGCTGTCACACAAACCATAGAATGTCAATTTACCAAATGTTTCTTTATTCCATTCATAACATGCTCATCAACAAAGTTATGTCTGACACTGCTGGGAACGTTTGAAAGTAGGAGTGTTTGCATATTGTACATATGGTTTGGGCACATGTCTGCTTTGGGTAAAAGATACTTGGATTCAACTTGGGAAAGCCCCTATAATTTTCACAGTGTTTTCTGTTTAATGAGGATAATGTCTCTCTTTCTAGAGGCAGGCCAGAGGAAACCTGCATTTAGATGAAGCTGGAATTGTGCTGAATCTCCTATAGCAAGGAGTGGAAAGAAATAGTTTGAAGCCTTTTCATGAAACCTGTTCTATCAGTGGAGTAAAAGCTTTTTACTTACCTCAAGCTGTTAAAGGCTTAATGAGGTAATTTCACAGTAGGAGAGAAATGGAACCAAGTGATTCTGCCAGTTGAAGTCTAATAATTCCTTCATTTAAAATCAGAATATTCCCTTCAAAGTGTTACGTTTTTGATTGGGCCATATTGTTTAGTGCTATTAGTGGCATCTTCTCTCACAGAAAAGGGAATTGCTCTTGAGAAAAAAAATAAAATCATCTTTTGCATGCAATTGTAGCAAGTGGAACTGAATGATTTCCCCCTCTTTTTTTTTTCTTTCTTACAGCATGAATTACATTAATTTTCAGTCAGGGTTGTGAAGATGAGAAGAGATCATTGTTCAGGCTCCTGTAGTATGCTGTTGGTGAAAGTTTAAGAACAGTTAATTGCTCATTTCATAGTAGAAGAAAATAGGAACAAGTTGGATGGTTGTCCCAAAGAGCCAGAGCAATGTGCTGTTTCCTAATAACTAGATAAGCAGGGGAAAAGGGAACACATTAGGATTTCTCATCTCTCTTATGTTCTTCATTGGTACAGAGGATGTGAGAGATGTGCATACATCATGTGGGATTTTAGGAGAGGATGGCTTTTCATTTCCTCCAGCACTTCCACAGGGCTTGTTCTGTGTCTGCTCTTGGTGAATTCTGTTCATTAATTGCCTGGTCCCAGCAGGCTTTTTGTCAGATTGGCTTATGATCAGACCTACTTGTGTAATTTAAAGTGTGATTTTCTGTAATAACTCTTGAAAAGGAGGTGCAGCTTTTAGCAGTGAAGTGGTAATTCTACTGTTTTAGTACTAGTCTCTTTTTGGTAACTGTGAAAGAGTGTTTATAATGCTTCACCTTTTGGGGGGAAAACAAATTCGTTAACAGTTTACTCAAAGGCTGATCTTACATTTGCTAGTTCTGAATTCCACTTTTAAGCTCTTGTGTTTTCCTCTTCCTCTCATAAACTATGGAAACAAAGACAGCTTTAGCTCCAGAGCATGTAGCCGTGTTTGTGGTGTTGTGCAGTATTCTTTTCAGAATTTACCCTTGGGTTTATGCCTGCCTTCTACAAACATTCTATAATGTGCTTTGCACGATACTCAGATAATAAAACAGTAAAAACAATAGTTATATATGGTTCATGATACACATTATGAATCTACACATTCTTTTTTTGTGATTAATTATATGTCCTTTTGATATCAATCTTCTTACTGCCTGCTTTTCAGTTTAGTTGGCTGTTTTTTATCATGGATGTAATTTTGTCTTGTCTCTTTTGCATGTTACTGTTATGCTGCCAGAGATTT
>NW_009954215.1:6359261-6496661 GCF_000747805.2 Chaetura pelagica | reverse complement strand
CCTGCTGTAGGATTTGGTTTCAACTGTAAAAGGAAAAAACAATAAATTTTTAAATTCTTGCTTTGCAGGTAGGAAGTCTTGGGTTTGGAAGGGACCTCTAAATGTCGTCTAGTTCAACCTCCCCTACAATAAATGGGGACATCTCACACTTGAACAGGTTGCTCAGAGCCCCATCAAGCCTGACCTTGAACGTCTCTAGGGATGGGGCCTCCACCACTTCTCTAGACAACCTGTTCCAGTGATCCACCACCCTCATGTTAACTTTTTCCCAATGTCCAACCTAAATCTACCCTTCTCTAACTTGCAAACATTACCCCTTGTCCTGTCGTTAGATGGTCTTGTGAAACAGGTCTTTCCCAGCCTTCTTACAGCCTCCTTTCAGGTATTTTAAAGTTTCCTGTCTTTGAAAAGGATATTTAGGTAGGGCTATTGTAGGATTTTTTTTCTGAACACTTTCCTAATAACAAGCTTCTTGTACTCCAGGATGTACTGATGTAGTTTCCTCTTCTTGAGAATCAGGTACCTGTGTAATTGAGTCGTTGACCATCTTCACTGAAAAACCACGTTAATCGTGACAGGCTTGGCTGTTTTTTCAGAGTTGGACCACTAGCTTAGAGATGTTTTCCAGGTCTTTTGTTGACTGTCATTAAATATGTATTTTAACAGAAAAATACTTCTGGAAGGGTGTGTGTGATGGGGGGCTGGTGGTTTATCTGGATGACAGTGTGCAAAACCACCCACGAGATGGCACCCTTTCTCCTGCTGCT
Organism: Chaetura pelagica; assembly: GCF_000747805.2. NCBI lineage: Eukaryota > Metazoa > Chordata > Aves > Apodiformes > Apodidae > Chaetura > Chaetura pelagica. The sequence continues at coordinate 6,495,894 of NW_009954215.1, read as the reverse complement.
GGAGGAAACCTTTTCTGCTGCACTCTGGCGGGCTCAGCCTGACTTAAAACCGTCAGCTGGGCTCCTTAAGAAGGGTCAGCTACTCTAAGGAAAATAGTTCATTGTTGCTTTCATTGTTGCTGCTATGTTACAATCCAGCTAATGATACATGCATACAATCACTTTATACTTGTCTAGTACCTAGGGTGGTAACTTGGTTTCAGAGACTGTATGTATTTCTCTAATGAGAAACAGTGCAGAGTGTTTCTCCAGCCTACTCTGTAAACTTCACATTTTCACCACACATTCTTCCTTTTGTGGTGTTTAACAGTTGTTCAAACCCTGGTGCTGTTCTCCCCACCCCTAACCACAGAATTGTATCCCTAGGAGCAGCACTGTGATTATTCTGACTTTCCCTTCTGAGGCATGTGGAAGATGCACAAACACAAAATGTGGTTTCTTGTTCTGTGAGGCTGTTTTGCTGCTTCTTGTCAATGTTTGGCTGGTGTTGTCTTTGTCCTCTAATGAATTAGCAAGGTGATGTTGCTGTCTGTAAACAGATACAGCCTGGAATACTGAATGATGCAAAATGATGTGCTTCAGGAATGTTTTAAAGATGAGGTGGTTGTAAGTCAGATACTGAAGATACTGATAGTTGTTGATAGCAGCTGACAAGCATTAATGCTCAATTTGTCTTTGTGTTTATCCATAAGTGGCAGAAGATTGCAAGTTTTGAAAGGCTGAGGTTGTTTTGCTGGAAAGTTATACAAATTTGTGAAGGCTGACAGACTGCAAGCAACAGCTTCAGAGGAGTTTTGGTCCAAGCATTTTTCTGAGAGAGAGAATAAATTGTAGTATTTGATGTGGAGTTTGTTGGTTTGGTGTTGTGTTTTAATTTGTTTTGAGCTGGACGTGGTGACCATAAGAAGTTTTCATTTGTTCACCTGCTGGGGTCAAAGATCTTTGTATTCACAGCAGAATTATTTTATATCAGTGATACATTATGTTAATCAGGGATTGGAAAGCAATCAAATATATAGATAATGACCTGTTTAAGGAAGTCTTTCCTTTTTGGGGCACAGTTTTCTGTTGCAAATAGTACTGTCAGCTCAGGCTCAGTGTTTGTGGGTGGAAGATAAAGTACGGGATTTAGTTCATGTTACTTTTCTGAATAATTTTCCTTTCCATGCCTATCAAGGCAAGCAATGGAGAGATTAGCTGCCCTTTTCTGAAGGGCCATGGAATGCTGTATGGAAATTAAAGGTGAGGCTGATGTATCAAAAAGAAAAATAATGTGCTTGGTCTCTTCTGTGTTGCTTAGAGGCTCCAGTCATGGTCTTGGATGCTCTTGAGTTGCATCTAATTGTGGTTATACTGGAAAGCAGGTCTCAGACCCCTGTGGTGTAGGAAGGGACCCTTAGGTTTAATGAAACATGGGTTTGGAGAGTACCTTTAGTTGTCCTTCAGTTTGTGAGGGTAGATTTAGTTGGCTTCAGTGAAGATATCCCATTAAGCTGCTGTAGCTGTTTTGTTTGCTTGTTGCCCAGGTCTGTAAAGAGAAGTGCAGATTTGACAGGAATTCAGGCCAACACTTAAGGACCATCTTCTAGTGGAGACTGTGAACTGCAGACAGCAGATGCTGATCTGCTGACCTGTCACCTAAAGCCAAAGAAGTGAACGTGGGAATGCTGACCTGGTTTTCTTCCTGAAACATCTGTGGGTGGGCTGGCTGGCTGACAAATCTTGGGGACTAGCTTCCTGCCATGTCCGAGACCAATTATGAAGAGGAGATAGTGTGAATGTATATGCATTTCCTCTCTAAGAAAGGGTTTAATTAAGTGGCAGGCATCTCTATTTAGTACGTTGGTTAGCGCAGTTGTAATTTGTAATTACACAGGTGCTACACTCAGTACGGGAAGTCCTTCTATGCAGGTTCTGCTTTTGGAGCTGGGGAGGGAAAGGAGGAGAGAGGGAGGGAAAAGGGAATCAGATTTTCTGATTCTGCATTTAGTGGTGGATTAGTGCTCTTTTTTTCCCAGTGAATAGAAGAGAAGGGAGAATATTGGCATTCTCTACTTTCCTTTTTGAATCTTGATTAACTATGCTTAGCTACTCTGCACTCTCTTCCATCCAAGGCATTGAATATTTTTGCAGTACTGAATGAAGCTCATAATCTTCTCCTTTCTCACAAGGTAGTAATTTACCTTTCTCTGAATATCCATTATGAATAAGTGGTTACTGGTTTTAAAAAAAACAACAAATGTCTGTTGACAGATATACAGAACAGTGCATGTTGAAATAATTGGAATTGCTCATATGCGTTTCTGGGTACTTAATTAACTGCAACCAATCAAGACAAGACTGGGGGCTAATGTTGCTAGTTCCAGTAATGCCATAATTCTGGCATGATCACTCCATAGTTAAAGCCAATAGTATTATTGGCGTAGCCTGTTGTAGCCCTCTGGTCTTTTGTCACCAAGGAAGAAACTGATCTGATGCAAAGCATTTGATGCTTGCTGCTGTCTGAAATGGTAGCACTGACCTGAGCTGAAGTGTCAGGCTTGCTTTTTTTTTTTTTTTTGGGGGGGGGAGGGTGGGAGCTGTCTAGGTTGGTTAATGATGGCCCCCTACTTCACAGCTAAATCCCTAATTGGAAAAGAAAATTGGAATTAGCATAGTGTGAGGAGGTTGAAACTTCATTTTGTACATCTAAGGTGTTTGTTTATTTTTAAAATATTTGTAATTTATGAACATACTGAAAATTGCATGACTACTGTTTATGAGATTCCTGGTGTAAGACAAGCTGTCTCATCACAGTGGGAATTCCCAGGGCACCAAAAAGGGAGATAAACACCATGTATGGGGAATCACTAATTAAAAAACCAAAACCACTAACAAACAACATAAAGCAAAAAAAGGAAGCAGTGCTTGTTAGAGAAACTTTTATAGTTACAAGGTCTCAGCTTACGTCATGGAAATAATCAGTTGTTTTCCTGAATAGGCACAGTACTACACTTCACAGTGGCTTTTAAGAGCTTAATCTTGGCATTAAAATATTTGCCTTGCACTGATGTTGAGGGTTTGATAAATGTTAAAGAATTCACACTGTGAAGAGGGACAAGGTATGCAGGTCACTAATATTCTGCAAAATCCCTCAAAATAGGGTTTTCTGCTGCCTTCTACACAGGGATGCATGTTCTGTGAATTTCTCTCATGTGGTTCTGCCAGGATAAGTTAGTCTGGACTCAGAGCAGTTCTGCCATTTGTGTCATGTTGGGGCTTCTGACTCAAGTTTCTGTTCTACCTGGTACTTCTCTGGTTCTGTGAACACTGCAGCTGGAAGAGGGAACCTGCATAGCAAAAAGTGATCTGGAGTGGAAAACAGTTTTCAACCACATGGGTTCCCTCATCAGGCTTACTGTGTGAGTGCACCAACACTCAAGCTGGGCAGAGGAAGTGGTGATGAGCAGCTGGGGTTGGAAGGGATCATGAGGATGATAATTGTGTTTATTTAAAAATAAAGGTTATGTGCTTAGTATTTTTAGGACTTAGTATGTGTAAAAGATGAAAGTATTGCTCTAGAAGCATTTAACATCTTGACGGAGAAATGCCTGAACAGTTCCAAAGGGCATCTTTGCAGAGAGTGAGGTAGAAATTCCAAGAGAATACTGTGGTTATCTTCCAATAATTGTATGTTCTTTTCTTCACATAGAGAAGTCTTGGAGGAAGCTGTTGCTTATTGAATTTGATATACAGCATATGCTGGAAAATTGCTTTAAGCTCTTGTGTTCTTAGTTATCCTGTTATGTTAAAATGTACATTATTCTTCACTTTCACAGTGCTTTATGTTTTAACTTTCCTTGATAGAATGCTTTGTGTGTGTGTGGAGAGAAAATGTTTCAGTGTCACCTCAAAAGCTGTAGCTCCAGTTTTCAAGGTAGTCAGAAGGCAGTTTTGGGAAACTTCAGGTCATATTTGGGTGTCGGAAGGGAGTAACAGATCTAAATGTCATCATTGGAAGCCTGATGTCAAATCTGCACTTCAGCTGGAGTTTAGTCTTCTGCCAGTGAATGTTGATCCACTTAAATTCAATATGGCAACTGTTGGCACATCTTTTCACAGATTTCTTACAATACTTCAGGTCTGTTCCAGTGCGTCACTGAAATGCTGGGCAAATCTTCCTGACATCTTTTCCTATTCATTAATATTCTCCAGAAACACTGTAGTTACCTCTCATGTTCAAAAATATTACTGTTCTTTACCCATTAATGCTTTTCTTTCCATTTGGCTGTATCAGTTTAATAAGCCTTGATGCTAAAGGAAACAGGAAGAGTGTAAAACATAATGGATGAGCACCTGACATCTAGGCAGACTGAGGCTGTAATGTATCATCAGACAATCAGTGAGAAGTAAGCAAGCTCACATCAAAAATATGTCTGTCCTTGCTTTGCATTTCAAAGCTCTGGGAGCAGTTAAGGAAACTGCCTTTCTGGGATCACAGATCTAGTATTCTGAAGATGGAGCAAACTATTGAACAGGAGCTTAGCATACTATCCATCTTCTTTGTTGAAGAATAATTTGAGGAACTTCAGTAGTTTGCCTACAGGAACTGTATGGAGAATAATGACATAAAAGGAAAGATGGATGTTTCTTACAAGGGGAATAAGAACTTCATTTTGAAAGTGGAGATGCCAGTGGACCCTTTCTTTACTGGAAAATACTATTTCTTTTTCCACTGACTCCCTTTGTCAGAATATAGAACATTGTCCCAGTTTGAATACAGGGTGCATTTCCCTAACCAGTAAACCTTCTTTCCACTATGATCAGGAGTGGTTTTAGACATGTGTGCTGGTGCTGTGTTTTTGCATAGCAGGTGATTGATTTGGCAGGGGGCACTTCCCAGCCAGATGATTCATTTTGTGTTTCTGCCATATTTCTTGCAAAGTGGTGTTTGAGATGCTGTTGAAAACCAGTTGGGTAAAAGAAGTTTGCTTTCTTACAGGATGTAGTGACCCATGTTATGTGTAAATGGGTTGGACTTAGGTGCTCACTTGGCTGTGAAGGAGAAGCTTTCAAAAATACTGACACTTTTATAAAGAGCCGCTTTCCTTACCTTGAGCTGTCTTGTTTGCCTTAAAGTGAAATTATTGTTTAAACAGGAGAGACTAATTGGCAAGGAGATGGTTTCCTACTATCAGAGAGCTCAAACGCTCATGCTTGATTTTTATTCAGCCTCTCATTTGGTCATTTCCACAAATTCAATAACCACTGCAATCTCTAGCTCATTTTTAATTTTACCTTTCCATTTCCATTTTAGCATCTTTCAGTATTCCAGTTCTAAGTTTTCTGCTGGGGCTGTGGACATGCTGTGCCCTCCCTCTTCCTTAGACGTGCAGTGTATTATGCCTCATTTATCCCCAAAGTTTTGCTTTTGCAGGGAAACTTTTGAAACAAAAATGTAAAAATGGATCCTCTACATATTTATTAAAGATGATTTTGTTTCAGAATAGCAGTATCTTTTCCTAGAGTGTTTTCAAAATCACACAGGACTTTTCTAAATAGAAGCAAACCAAAATGCTTCATTAAGTATTCAATCTCTTACACTGTGCTACTCCCATGTACTAGTGGGCACAGCCTTTATTTACAGGGCAAGGAACCTACCTTCTTTACTGGATCAAGGAGTGCCAAGATGGTTTGTGCCAGGCTAATGGAACAGGTTTATTTGTTTAGATAATTGATTATGAAATAAAACACAGTAGATTGTATTTGTTTGAACTTCACTGAAATAGTCGATTTAGAGAGTCACTTGGGAAAGTATGAGCCGTGTGGGAGAAGATGGAAATTAATAAAAGAATCATAGGGAGTAGAAAGAATTGTTTAAGCAGGGATAGGTTCAGTATTGTTGAAATGAAAATGCAAGGATAAGTAGAATTCCTCAAAGATGAGCCTTAGGATCTGCTTTATGTAGTATTTCTATTAATGGTTCTGGTGCAAAAACTTGGTGTGTGCTGATAAAACTTGGCTAATGATGCCAAGTTCAGAGGATTCATGAATACACAAAAGCTGGATATGCAGAACTGAGTGACCCTAAGGATTAGAGTAAAGAAGTGGGACAAAATTCAGTGAAACAAAGCACAAGGCTCTGTGGAATTGGGAGTTGCATACCAAGTTCTTTTGTAAAATGTAGAACATACAGTGGAAAGGACTAGAAGAAGGGACTGCAAGAACTAGAAAACATTGTACTTGTTTACAGTGGGGTGGATGCTTGTTGATTCTCAATATTATGAGGAATGGAGCAGTTAATTTTAGTTTGGAATTGGAATTATTTAGCACCAGGGTTCTAAAAACTGCAGTTGGGAAAGATGGGGGAGTTGTGAGTAGGAGAGGACCATGTTCATCTTTCTGCCTACACAGCAGCAACTGTGGACAGGAACTTGAAGCATGAGAGCAGCTGACCTTTGTTCACGTTGAGAAATAAGCTGTTTTCTGAAAAATTTGCTAAACTAGTAAGAAGAGTTTATCTGCCAGTGTAGATAAGACCAAAATGTGATTTTTATCATCTGAGAAGCTTTTCTAAGCCTATTTTTTGCAGGTTATCTTGATGGTGTTTTGAAAATGATTCACTCCTGGTTAGTGCTCAACATCATCAATGCCTAGGGCAAGGATTCATTTTTCTGATGATAGGGCTGAATGGAAGGTGCTACTTTAATCACTTGTCTTTGGTTTGTCATCAGTGCAGGGCCACACTCTGTACTTGATCAGCCACGAGAGGTCTCATTTTCAGTTTTAATTGTACTTAATATGGTAGCTAGTGTAGCATCATGAAGATGGGGCAGAAGAAAATTTGAAACATATGAACATTAAACTTTTTCAGTTTTTAGCATCTTTAAAATGCTCCTAGTTCCAACAAACTGACTTAAATGCCTTGTGATATTTTTATGTAAGCCTTGGCCTTAAGCTTCAGTCTTTCCTCCCTTGGGGCCTCTTTGCCAGTGAATATTTTTGTCCAAAGCATATCTTTACCTGGGCTGTGTTCTCTTTCCTCACAAGGTACATTATTAAAGGGAATATGCTTGTAAATATACCTTCTTCTATGCATTGTTTGGGGAGAAAAAAATTAATGTGGCTTGTAGCAAAAGCTCTGCACAATATTTTCCAACATTTCTTAAAGGGCACAGTGAACTTGAAATGTTAGTGAGTTAAAAGATTAGTGTGATAAGTGCCTGAAGGATCTCTTGAACCCAGCTGTGATTACATAAGTGTTGTTTCTTATTTTAAAGTAACTCATAGCAGAGAAATTGCCATGTTGGATTGGATTATTTACTAATCCATCTCTGGTCCAGTGTCAAAGATAATAGTATCCTGGTCTAGATGGGAAAATCCAGAGTAATGTGTGAGACATGAAGCAGACTTTTAAAGTGGAAGTTTGTTAACTTTCATCAACATGATGAAATTTATTTAAGCATTTTACAATTTACTTAAGTACTTAAGCATTTAAAGATTTTTAATTGGTGTTGCTGCCCCCTTGTCATTTTAAAAGTAAAAACTCTTGCAGATGGGAGCATAGAATAGATAGAAAAATGTTTTGCTTTCATACTCTTTCAGTTATAATCTTTATTTGAAACAATAAGCAGCAAAGTTGTAAGATGATAGAAGAGAGCTGCTTAAATTGCTGTTTATATAAATGATGCTTGGAGTTCTGTTTTGAGACAAAATGAAACTACTTTTTGTCTAAACCTTGGGTTTCAATTTTACTGTGTGGTTGCTCCTTGCTCCTTCCTCCTTGTACTGTGCTGTGAAGTTTTATACAGGTTGCTTTGGTGTGTGTCTGTGTTATCCCTGATCTGATGAGGAAAAACCATAAGCCAGCAAGACCAGCCTGGAATGACAGTAGACACTGCACCAGGCTGTCAAGAGAACTTGGCCTGAGATAATTAGCAAGATTCCCATTTTTAATGAGAAGATGGGAGGTGTTGGGGGCTGGGTGGCTCCCTCTGTTTAGTGAACCACCTGGAATCAGTGTTTGGAGATTATTTTCCAAGTGCTGATCTGGATGGCTGAAATAAGAACTCAGAGCTCCTGTTATCAAGTGAAGCTTTCTGTGAGGTTGAATAGCTTGTAGGAAACAGAGCCAGGCCTTTTCAGGAGGAAGAAGATAAAACATGCCCAACTCTTCCACATGCCCAAGGCAGTTAAGAGGTGGAGGTGTACGGAGCATTCATTCCTTCCCTGCCACTGATGTAAAATATAGGGAGTTCATTGGGAAAGCTTATTTTTTCAAATGTTTTTTTTTTCTTTGCCTAGTGGCTGCTGATGCCTTTCAGCATGTTCTGCACCTATTTTGGTCATCACCTGGCAATGAAAGGTTTCTTCTAATGAAGTCATGTCTCCTGCAGAATGGCATTCTTGTGAGAGGATAATACATTCTGGAACAGTGTGTTAAAGATGCACATTGAAACAGCTCAAGTTTTGCTGCCTCTTACTATAAACAGAAGTAGATCTGTCAGAGAGCCTCACCTTCCAACATAGGTACAATTTTGGCTTTTCTAGAAATGTATTAACTGTAGATCTTTAGCATGTCTCCTCTTTTAGTACTGTTTTGAGTCAGTCCTTACTGACTGCCTTTCTCTTTGTTATTCTCAACTCTCTTGTCAGCAAAGTTAAGAATTGCTATGCCTCTTCTGGAGAGTAATGGACAACTATTGCAAGAAGCATTATCCAGCACAAGTTGTTCTTGCTGGAATTGCTTTTGAATTCTCATTACTTGCTTAAACTCTCTTCCAGAGATACTCTGATATGAACGCTATAGTGAAAGGAAGATCAATCTTTTGGGTAGGAAGAAATATTAAATTCTGGATTTTCCTCAGTTATACCCTGCTGATCAAGTTAATTTCATTTCTGTTTTAATGAAACAATCATTCTCTTTCTGTGATACACATAGAGCTGTTCAGTGAGGACTTGGAATCCTATGAACTTCTGGAAAAAGGACAGAAATGGGGTATCTGGCTTTGACTGAGAGTGTGTTCAATATCAGTATTTTCAATTAGAGAAGTCAGCTGTTCAGTTTGTTAGACAGTTTTGGGTGATCCTTCACAGCTCTGCTATTGGGTCGCTTCAGAAGATGATACTTCTAGTTATGATTTTTTTTTTAACTCAGTTTTGCTAATCCACTTGCAAATAACATTTCTGAGTATATTCCCAGAGTTAAAGCTTTGTGACTTCAGGTGGTTTTCTGCAAATTTAGCAGGCCAGGTTGATGGAATCAAGCCTGTTTTGTGACAAGTCTTTTGTTTAGCCCTGATGGTTTCCGGTGTGACTTTGGCAAAGATATCATCTGCATTTTGGATAGCTGTCCCTCTTGTCAAGGTGACACCTATTCACTCACCTGTCTGCAAGTTGCTGGCAAGGGGAACTGGCACTTTGTAATAACTGATACATTTGGAAGGCTGGTAGAGAGAAGGAGTGAAAAAGTGCTCTGAATTTGTTTTTTTTTCCAATTGGGTAGACATGGCTCTCAGAAGATGGATGTGCTCCTGTCTATAAGGCTTGTGACAGCTGCTAAAGATAAATATGTTCTTTCTCAATGTCATTCTTTTGATTGTACTTAAATATTTAATTTTTTTTTCCCCCCTAAAATGTCTGTCTTGTATCCTGTACTGGTTGTTTTTATTTTACATTATTTTTATTTTTTTAATTTTTGATGGTGGTGTGTCTGCATCAGTAGAGTTTCACAGAAGGATAGAATACCAGGTTGGAAGGGGCCTCAAGGATCATCTGTTCCAATCTTTCATGGCAAAAAGCTCAGTCTAGACAAGATCCTGCTTCAGCAGGGGGTTTGACTAGGTGATCTCCAGAAGTCCCTTCCATCTCAGATGGTTCTGTGAGGATGGCCCAGTACCCACTCTAGCTGAATCCTTGAAGTACCCAAAGTTGGGGAAAATTTTGGGGGATAAAAATCAAACCTCTAACTAGGCTTTAGAGTCAGCCATTTTGTTTTACGTTGTCACAATGTATGGGTAGTTCAGTATTTTTCAGGAGAGACTTCCATGGACAGTCTCTGGTTCTGTGGGATGTCAGTAGTCTCGTGTCAGGGAAATCTGCTAATACACCGTGTTAAAAGAACTGCACTTTGTGTCCAAGATTGTAAGGACTACAAAAATAAATATCTGGCCCGTCAGAGTTGAGGCATCAGAAGGACAGTTGCCAAAGTTGTAGCATCCATATCAGTCCATGGCTTTTGTCAGGGAGAACAGGATATTTTTGGTATTTAGTTGGGATTCAGGTCTATAGTATAAGGACTAAATCACTACAGGTGGTTTGATGGAATTGTATCTGACAAGGATCTTGCTGATGGTTTCAAGTTGCACATGGATCTTCATAGTTTGAAGGAGCTGTCTCACTAAATTGTTCCTATCCCTTTCTGCACTTGATAATTTGGAATCGTTAGGCTTGTATTTGCTGTCTCTTGCATTTTCCCTCTTTGCTGTGCTACGTGAGTTCAAGGAACTGAGCTGAAACGAGAAGGACATAGCTACCTTCTCCACAAACTGCTGGGTTTGTCAGAGGCAGCTTGAGGGCCCAGGTTGTCTTGCTGTTGTGGAAAAGCTGCAATTCCCTTCTGTCTGAACAATAAGCATAGTATCTGTTTGTACAGTAATGAACTGCTTTTGTTTCCTTCAGAAACATGCTCTGCTGTCTGGAGCATTTCCATTTGCAGACAACCCTTGCCAAATTAATTTTATTTAATTATCTCCCAGGGCTAAGCTTGAATACATTTTGTGTTAAATTCACCGTTTCTCCCTCTTCTGAACGAAATGGACTTAATATCCTTGTTAAAATCTGATTAAAACTAAAATTGAGTTTTTTGAAGTCTGATTATCCCATGAAATGGAATTTTTAAACCTAATTATGAATGGATTTGCATACAATTTTGACACCATTGAAAAGAAAGTTGAAATAAATTTATTAATGAAATCGTCTTCTGCTGTCTCTTTGGGCTGTGATGACTGCCAGGGAGTGAGGCAGGAGGGAAGGCGAGAATAAAAACCCCTCCCTCTATTGAAACACACACCCTTCCTCCCCAAATTAATTCCAGAGCTGTTTTGACCCTGTTTCATTTTTATTCCTCTCTGCCATACAGTCCAATTTAGGAAATTGATGGCCTTTCTGAGGGTTACTACACAGTTGAGCTGATTTCATGTATTTATAAACCCTTTGTGCTTTCTGAAGGGAGGATGGGGGGTAATGTTTGTTTCAACTATTATGTTCTTCCACTTCTTTTCTGAGGTAGCCCTGATACAAAATCAATAGGCAGCTCTCATTTCTCCTTTCTGAGAAGCTGTATTTTGAACATTTATTTTAAGCCTGAGAAAAAAGTGGGTAGTTTTACAGGCTACAGGGATGTGCACCTGGGATTCGTGATTGTTTGTGTACTTCCCTGAGTTTGAGGCAAGAAGTTTCTTTGTTGGGTGTATTTGAATCTCTTACTACAGTAATTGTGCCCATTTCCTTGGGATTTTGGAAGCAGTCCTCTGTGGCAAAAGGGATGCCAGTGGAGAATCTGCTTGTCTGACTCCAGCTTTTTGAAGCAAGTGCAAAATGCCCATGCAGAGAGGACTTGGTTCCATGTGGAGACTCCTATTGTTGAACCTTTATGTGCGTTTCTCACACTGATTGTATGTTCATCTCGTTACATGAAAGGAAGAACTTAAAGATGTGGCTTTGTTGGTTTTGGTCAGTCATCCTCTTACCCAGGGTTACAAATACCTCTTTGCACTACATAAGCACTAGTTACAACACTTTGAGGGTCTTCTGCCTATCATATGCTATGTGCAGATTTTATTTGTTGTAAAAAATGATAGTAAATATGGTAGAATCACTTGAGCAGTTCAGAAATCCTTTATACATGGACTTTATACATGACTCTGCAAAGAGTTGATGCTCAGCATGTGGCCAAGTGTTCTGTAAGCAGTTGGAAAGCTATTTGTTTTCCAACATGTGTTTGTTTTAATCCTGTCTTTTGAACGGTTAAGTATGAAACGTAGTGGAGGTATCAAGTTCTACAAGAAATGCCCAGTTCTGGCACTGTTTCTCTGATGTGCTTCTGAAGTGGGATGTTTTATGAGAGAATCAGTGGTTTAGCAGAGGAAGGATTGAGCTGAGATTGGAGGACTCTTTTAACTGCCTAATGCTCAAGTTACAAACCACAATAGTTAAAGTAAATTATTTTTTTTTTTCTCAGTAATATAATGGGAAAACTTGAGAATTCAGAGAAGCTTAGGAGGAAAGAGGTAACTGAGTTAGCTTTGCACCAGTGACTTTAAATTGTCTTGTGGTTTAATGACTGCAGATTTCATTTGTGCTTGCACACTGAAGCTGTGTCCAAAGTGGACACCCTCAGCATCTGAGTTCTACAACACTTACTGGATAAACAGGACTCCTATTTACATGTAGGTTACAAATGCTTTGCAGTATCTTCCCAATCAATCTCAAGTGGAATCTGAGGTGTTAGGAATATCTGATGCATCTTTTCCTCAAGCATGGAGCTCTTGTACAAAACTGCAGTCATCAGCAATGAGCAGAATCAGGAAGTTGCAGATCTTGGAGGAGCTGGGAGAAGATCTCCAGTGGGGTAGACATTGCAAAGATTTCTAGGTATTTTAAGTCTTTATTCTTGTCTAGTTGATTCTGTTCTATCCATTCATCAAAGATAAAATAGCTGGTTGTGAGTAGTCCTGGGTGTGGTATCGTACAGTGTGATGAAAAAAGATCTTGAAGATAACTGTGACATGCAAGGAAGGACACACAAGTGATGTGAAATGGAGATGTTTGTCTCTTTTAGTGGAGGAATAGGGACTGTCTCTACAATTGGAAATGTATTCACAGCTGTTTATAATCTGACTTTACTAGTGCCTCCCTTAGTAGCTTCAGGCATTGAAAGCGACTAAAACTTGGTGATAGCAGTAAGCCAAAATGGTGTCAAGGTGCTTAATGGAGGCAGCTGAGCTGATGTCTTGGTTTTTGAGAGGAAGCTGGTGAAAGGAGAGCAGTAACGGCTGAAATGCCACTGTTTAGATCTTTAATGCCATTACACTATAGTAGTTCTACTTTCCATGAACAGGTCTTAAAGTCTGCTTCTATTTCTTTCTGTCATGAATTATTAATTATTTATGGATGATGGTGATTGGACTTTGGCTTTCACAAGCAGGTTTACTATATCCACTTAGCTCTGACTGCTTTGGCATGCTTTAAGGCTCAGTTATTTTCCCAAAGTTGATAATTCTTTCTGATGTTAAAACTTTCGAAATACGTAATCCAACTCTGGTTTTGGGAATGAGAGACTGAGAGGGTGGGGTGAGCTGGGTTTTTGCTTTTTTTTGTGGTGGGAATCCTAGGAAGAGCTTCTTATTTAAATCTGTGCTTATTGCCAAGGCTGAGGGCAACTTTTATTGTCACGGTGTGTCAAAGGACTTGGATATGAGGAGCTTTACATGTGTGGCTTGGGTGATCTGGATGTTAAGGAAAGAAAGCAGAATTGCAAAATGAGGTGGGATTGATGTGTTCTGCCCTTGAGAGAGAGTGGTTCTGATGGCTGATGAGCTTGGAATTTTGCACCATCTTTTTGTAATACTGGGGTGCTGGCACCACTGCAGCAACAATGACACTCTCTGAGTTCCTCTGTTCTAATGACTTCTGTCATCTGGTTTGTACTGGGACTGCAATGTTGAGGTCTTGGTACGTCTTGTGTCTGTTAAATGCCTAGAGCTGGACTGTTAATGGGTTTCCACAAAAGTTTTGGTCTGAAATATTTGTCCTTCACTTTGAATACTAAATTTTTAGAAGCTTTTTTAAAAAAAAAAAAGTATGTGAGAATTACTTCATTTGTTTAAAGTTCTGAAAGCTTTTTTTAGCTAAACAGTTCAAAGAGCGCATCTCACTAATCAGAGGAATGTTTTTGCGTCCCTGGGGTGGTCACAGTGTTTTAATTGGAACTCTGGCTTCTTTGAAGTCCTTTTTAATCCTCCCTGAGCTGGGGGAGAGGTTTTGAAGGCAGCACTGTAAATCTGAAATTTCTTCATTTTATTTACATGTGTCTGGGGATGCATGTCATTCGTTTTCCTGAAGTTAAGCTCACTTGCCAGCTTGTGGACAGCGGAGTGAGAAATGTGCTTCATTAAATGTGGGGGCCTGAGACAGAGGGTGGGGGTTATAGGCACTGAGCTCTCAGTGCTTATGGATTTGTTAAAACCAGTAAATGAGCAGCAAGCTCAGAATGGTAAGTGAACTCGGTGGGAAATTATGTGATAGGATTTAAACCCATGTTTTAGGATTAATTTATTAGTATGACACTCAAAAATAGTGTTGCATACTTGTATTTGACTGCTTTGCAAGTTAAGAAACAAAAGATTCAGGGTGCATCTCTTGTGGTTGATGGCTTCAGTCATTCTTTAAATGAATGTGGGGTTAAGTTTTCTTTATTGGAGTTAAATTATAGAGTTTTTTGGGTGCCCCTGGCCAGATTGCTTAAGCTTAGTGCTTCAGATTCTAAAATTAAGGCCTGGCTTTTGGTTTGGTTTCTAGAGAAATCAAGTCTTTCCCCAAGTGTGTTATGCTCTTGTTATATCTGCCATGAATAGAGCCTCAGCAGTAGTTGATGCCTTTTGTGCCATCTGAAGACTAATAACTTGTAAGAATATGCTGCTGCTGACAACCCAAGCACTTTCCTTAGACATTTTCGCCTTTATTTGTTCCAGTATTGATTTTTATGATAAATATAATCATTTATCAGCTTCATGTTTTCTGTACTTCAATCACATTTTTAACCTCCCACGTTTGCTGAAACTAGGACGTTTTACTTTCTGCTTCTGCCAGAGGTGAGACATCTGCTATGAAAAGCTTTGAAATAATCTTTGCTTGAGTTTGGATAGTTTTTAATTAATTGAAGCAACAGGCTTAACCTCAATTTTCTGTCTGAAAGAATAACTTAGTATTCCAGCTCAACATATAAGCAGTGTGCTTTTCATTCTTTCTAACACTGAAGTAATAAATTTACCTGTGACTGATGTTATTGGATGATATTAAAAAACCCTACTTAAAATAACTTACTGTAGCTTCAAGTGGCCATTCCTGCCGTGAGACTGAAGAAGTATGTGATTGTAATCAGAAGTAAATAAGAACAATATATGGCATGTCAAATCACTTAATATAAAAGTAGCTGAAAATATGGTCTAGACTCCCACAAAGACCTGTAGGCAGTCATTAATAGTATTTTCTCTTGCTCAAGATTAGAGATTTTGTGTTGCTCCTGGCTAATTTTTTCAGCTGATAAGAGTCTGGGTAAACAATGTGATCGATAAAGATGTTGAAAGCAATACAGGAGCTTAAGTAAATTAGTATTCTGCAAGGATTATCTCAGATGTCAGAAGATCAAGACTGTTGATTTAGTGAAATAAGTAAAATAGTCAAATATGCATCATATTGTCAGTACCTAGTCTTGGTTACAGCATTAGCTCCCTTTCTTATCAGACAAGAGGACTTGTTATCTAAAAATGGTGTCTCTGTCAGTAATTTCCATGTGGGTAGAATTGATCCCAGAGGGGTATGTTGGATACAAGTAACTTGTGGTTTTTAGGTTTTGTTTTTTCCCTTCCTTCAGAAGAAGCTGATGTTGTCTGATGTCTAGGCTGGTCTGAATGTCTTCAGATGTCTGGGAAGTGACACAGCAGAATGGTTCAGTAAAATGATAATCAGGATTTCTAGCTCAGTCTGTTTATTTGCATACACATTCTTGCCTAATTGGAAAGCTAAGGAGTTAAGTTTTTCACTTGAGATCCTTTTGTTGTAACCAGCCATCCTTGCTGGCCCTCAGCTTAGTGAGCAACAAGTTTCTGAAGTAGCTTTTAGTCATTGACATTAAATTTAGAAAGAGAAGCTTCTGCCTGATGTTCTGGAGGTTTCATTCATTAGCTTTATTTTGGCTGTCAGGACACTCTCCCAGCTTGGTGTAATCCCAGTAATTGGCCTGAAATAGTTTTCAGGGTTTCTAATGAACCTGTGTTGAACGGTGTCTCTTTCAAAGACACTACAACTGTCTATTCAGGGTTTGTTTCCAATGAGCTTATCTTTGTATTTCAGTCTGTGATTCTCAGATAGTAATTTTTTTTTTTTTTTGGCATATGATTACTTACAATTACCCAAATGCCTTGAAAATCCTAGTAGGATACCCATGTGGTTAGAATAAATAATTGCTATTTTGCTACAGTTCTGTTCTTTGGATTAGTTGGATATACCTCCCATCCCTCTTGTGAAGCCTTAATTTTTCCCAGCAAATAGTTCACACTGTTCTCTCTGCCCAGCACTAAATTTTCACAATGACTGTTCTAACACCATTGACAAATGGAAACTATAGGAAAAACTACTCTAGTTATGACTCCCTAAAATAAGTTTTTATTAATTTCACAGCATGTTTTTTTCCTTTAGCTTTTTTCCCCTCAAATTCATGTTGGGGTAAAAGACTTAAAATAGCTTTTGCTGCTGCAGTAAAATGAAACATTACATTATTAAATGTGTTTACATTTTGTGCTCAAAATCTTAAGGGCATGAGGTATGAAATTACATGCCACAATGATTTCCTTTCAGCATCATCATTAATATATGATTACATTAAATGAAATTGCAAACTGAGAAAAGAAACATTTTCTTCTTTAATTGTAAATATTGTGCTGGTATCTACCCTAGAGCGTGAGCAGCAACAGCCATTTTTCAAAATCCTTTGTGATAATTTCCAACTTCACTACTTCTGTGCTACTGCTGGTAAATAGCTAAAAGGTACTTTAGAAGTTTGTGTTTGGCTTTTTTCCCTCCCTCCTTTTGATATCTAAACTGTGGGGGTTTTGGTGTGGTTTTTTGTTTGTTTTGTTGTTTTTAAGTTAAACAAAAATACTGTTATTCACAGATGTCATCTTGGATCCTTTTCAAACCACTTGTGAATGAATCCTTAAGGTACTTAAGAAACTTTCTCCTTAATATAGGGCTGTTTAGGTTGTGTCTTTTTTTGGTGTGTGTTTGCTTTTGTGCTTTTTTTTTCTCCTAATAAGAGATGAAGCAGTGATGAGAGACAGTCAAAAATAGAGAAGAGTAGGGTGGAGAATATGCTGCTGTGGGCAGTGCTGTCTGACTTGGAACAGGATGCTGTTGCTGCTGTAGGAAGTCTGTTGCTGGAGACAAGGATTTTCCTTGCATTGTATCAAGCAATGGTTTGAAAGCATTTCAAAGACACTGGTTCTTCTAGTTTACTAAGTACAATAGGTTTGCTGTACTTCCGTGATAATGTAGAAAAAGGGAAGACCTTTAGAGCTGTTTGTTTTCTTGTATTGGAAAACCATAGGATATAGAATATTTAATAGCTTTGCAGATATGCTCCATGTTTCTTGAGTTGTATATCAAATGGCTTATTGTTGCTTTTATAAACTTTCATTTTATGCAACTGAGTTTAAGCCAAATTAAAATTCTTTTGTTACAGCATGATTGAAGTTTATGAACTATCTCTCCTTTTTTTTTTTCCCTGTGAGATGAGGCATAGCAGTGCATGCTGCAAGATGAAATTGATTTCATCTGTATCACGCTACCAAAAAGATTGTTTTTTGTGATGTTGTCTAAGGAAAGAGTCAAGAAATAGGGCATAGCTGAGTATGCTTTGATTGTTTTGAAAATGTCAAGCATAAGTAAAGGTTTTGGAGTCAGTAAATATACATTTTAAAATATTTATGCTTATTTATGACACAAATGAGCTTTTCTGCCAAAAAACCCTGAAAAATGGCAGCTGAGTACAGAGCATGTTTTGCTCCAGTCTTACCAAGTGATCAGTCTTGTGTTGGAAAGTGGAAGAGCAGAGGAACTAAAGGATGTCCCCGTGGGTTAGCAGCAGCAAAATTGAGCTTGTGTGGGGATGTACTTGTCATTAGTAAGAGATCAGGATAGTCACTCTGTTTCTCTGTTTACCTGTTTCCCTTGTTATGTTCTTTCTCTGCAGAAGTGCCTGTTTTTCTGTTGAAAGCATTGGTTAGTTTTGACTCTTAACGAAGTCTTGACTGTACTAAGTACCCTCCCTTGAAGGGATAGCATAGAGTTATTCAGCTGTCCCAAGAACCAAAATGATGACATGATGGTGTCATGATCTCTTGCAACATTGGTAGCCTGACTTCCTACCAGCTTTTGAGAGCCAGATTGACAGTTCATATGTCTCACCCATGAGCCCCTTATTGCTTTTTCCATATGGCTGATGCTACTTGACTCAGTGTAGACCCCTAAGCTCAATGAGAGCTTGAGGATATGTTTTGATAAGAAGACAGCTGAGCCAGTTAACAGCTTCTGGTTGAAAAGGAGAATTTCAGCAAGCTGATTCAGACCTTCAGTGGCAGAAAATGAGCCAAGCAAAGCCAAGGACTGCCACTTCAGTGGCCGCAGGCAATTAGATTTGCTCTGCTGCTCTCATCAAATTGCACCTAGAGAAGAGAAGCCTGCAAGTCTACAATGATGGTTTGTGTGAGCTGGGCCCCTTTGGAAATGAAAATACTCTCTGACCTTGCTGTGTAAAAAGCTTTAGCACTTTTTAAACCAAACAGCAGGAAATTGCTCATTTTACCATGACTTCTGAAAGATCTGAATTGCCTGTCATGTGATTCAGTTCGCAATGACTTGATTTCTGGGTGAAGATTAATAAAATCTAACCAAACCCGGCTGTTTTTATTTTGCCTTCCGAATCAGCAGGTTTGATACTACTTTGTGGACATTCCCTCTCTTTGAAGCCTTTTGTAACTTGTAATGTTACAATCAACCATACATGTGTCTTTATGAATTTTCAGTGGTTATTTCTGTGCTTGCTGTTAGAGCAGTGCTAGGGGTGAGGAAGAAGTTTGAAAAGTTGAAATGCCTGCCAAATTGTTATTTTTTCAAAAGTGAGATTAATTTTGTCTTGTTGAACTCTTACATGTATCTTTAAAGTATAAATGAAACTTGGAAGATCAATTGACTTTGGGAGGAGAACTTTTTACATTAAAACTGGAATAAGACTATTGGCTGAAATCTAAGATACTATTCTTCCCTGTTTTTCTTCCCCTCTTCAAATTGTGGCTTGACTGGATTAATAGCTAATTTTGCAGTTCCTTCAAAAGAAACTGATCAGTTGTCCTTAGAATTGTCAAGACAGACACTTATAAACACTTAAAATGCTTTCTTATAAATAAGTTGTTCTTCTGCTTCAAGTGGGGGACACTTGCTTTGGTGAAGAGCAGTTGGGTTTGGTGATTCTCTCTGTACACAAATATGAGGTTTCTTTTCTAAATGAGGGAACCTCAGAAGTTAAGATTGCTTATTGCTTTCAGTTTACACTTCAGATTTGTATATTAAATATTAACCATGCAATTTATTGGAGAAACAGTGGCAGGTACATCTTAGCTCTGCTTCCTTGGCAGCTCTTAGCACCTTCATTTAAATGAAAAAAGGTAAGTGACTACTGCTCTTCAAAAAAAAAAAATCAGTTTAGAAGTTTTCCAAAACACTAAATGTGTCCTAATGGCCTAGGACATTTTGAGAAATGATTTTTGTGAACAATGTGTGTAGC
Organism: Chaetura pelagica; assembly: GCF_000747805.2. Lineage (NCBI taxonomy): Eukaryota > Metazoa > Chordata > Aves > Apodiformes > Apodidae > Chaetura > Chaetura pelagica. The sequence goes on along the minus strand of NW_009954215.1, from coordinate 6,476,294 downwards.
AGGTAACAAATAGGGGTAACTACATGGACTGAAGCTTGAAGGGGCTTTTTTTTTGCAAGACAAGTATTGTTATGAAACTTAGAGCTTCCAGGCCTGGACACCAGATTTTAGGGGTAATGTTTTGTTTTAGGTGGAGGTGAGCTAAGCTGTGTTCCCAGGGAGGTCATGCTCCACCACAAACCATTCTTTGATTCTAAGTTGAGCAAGTTAGAGTTTTCTGATACAAACTTTGGGTTAATGTGAAAAAATTAAGCATAAGGACTCTGTTTTGGGTAGTATGTGGTGATTATTCTTTGCTGTACTTTGAAGGACAAGTCATTCCAGGAGTTGAGCTCCTTTTGGAGTTGCTGGTGAAGCTTAAAAGATACATGAGAGTCCTGTAAACCAGAGAGAGGAGTTAAAGCCGCTATAGAGTTCAAAATTTTTGGGGGACTCACTTCAAACACACAGGAAGAGACTATTAGAGTCATTCCACAGACTTTCTGATGATATAGAAATATTTAAAACAACTAAAATGCCTTTCCAGAAATCCTCTGTTGTTGTCATGTTATCATTCTGTTTGTTCTTCACATGCTGTTGTTCTGCTTATGAAGAATAAATTCATGTTTAAAAGCAGAAAAGGTCCTTCTTGGGGAGAGGAGAATTAAAAAATATTCTTGTGTTTCTTATATATAATATAAAAGAGATAAGGAACAAAATGCAGATTTTGTAATTTTATGAGACTGCCCTTAAAACCAAAACACAACAAAAAAATGCCAAAAATACCAACCTAGAAATTTTTTTGATTGAAGAAAAAGGTGTGACCTCCCTTTCTGTGCCTGATTCTCTTACAAAACACTTCAGTAAAGACTTATGTCTCTGATCTTTGTCAATTAATTATGCTTAAGTGTAAAACAGTTCATGGATCCACCTATAGTGCTGTGCCAATAACCTGGGAATGTTCCATTTCAACTTCATATGACTTAGTTGAGACAACCAACTCTGAGTCATCGTATATTCATACAGAGTTAAAACTATAGAAATGTTAATTCAACAGAACTCCAGAAATATGTAGTTGTGAGCAATTGAGTATGATAAGTGTGTTATTAGTTTAGGAGTTTCAAGCAAATTTATTCTTTTAAAAAAGCAGGAAGAACTTAGTCATCCAAACTGTTGACTAAGTGGCTGTTTTTCTCTTCAGTTTTACTTTTGACTTGCACTGCCATAGTTAAAAATTAATGACAGATATTGAGCTACAATCAAACTTTTCCTTTGCTGTGAATTTTGAAACATTTTATAGAAGCAATAAGAAGTTGACGTTCTAATAAATAATAAATTTTAAAAAATACTCAAATTTTTACTTTAACATCTTCGTCTGCTTACTCAGTCTTGGTTTAATGTTACTTAAACAGCTAATTCTTGGCGTGTTAATGTCATGTTTTGTACTGAAATTATAATAGATCCTTAGCTAAGACAGAGCTTTCTAGCAAATGTTTATGAAATTCCAGTTGTGTGTGTTAAAGAAAGCATAAAAAAAAGGGTAAGCTATTTTTTTGTTAAAAGTTAGTGTGCCGGTGGGTGCTTGAAAGTCATTGAGTGACTCAGATGGGCCTCCCATTAAATTAATTTTTCACTTCATTTGAACAGTTTTATGTTTTTTATCATTCTTAAATTGCTCCTTTTCAATTTATCTGAACTTCAAAGGAAGCCAAAGAGCTTTGCTTAACAGAGTTTTGTCCCTTTTCTGCCTGTGCTGCTAAGCTATGCTGGGCTAATTTTCTTCTTTAGGGAAAAAAAAAAAAGGTGTAAAATTTAGGCTTAAATTCTCCTGTTTGGTGTTAGTTTGGTTTTAAATTTTTGCTTAAAAGTGTTATTGCAGAAGGAAGTGCCATTTCAGAGATGGGGATGGTGGGACAGAGGAAGAATGTTCTGGTTGAAACCAACTCTCATAAGAGCTTTTGGCTCTTTATGCCAAAGGAAGAAAGGAACTGAAGTCAGTGGTTTAATCTGCACTTTTATTTTGGAAGCCACTTCTTGTCATTTGTTCTTAATTTTTAATTACATAGCATATTATTCAGTTTTAATAACACACTGCTCTTGAATCCTGCCATTAGGTGTGTGTGTTTCATTTACAGGATTTTGCAGGGTTGATACAAATTAGGTGTTTTTTTTTCCTGGCTCCGTGGGGAAGGAAAACTGTCTGCAGGTTTCCAGGGCAAACATAGTGACAGCACAGAAAGAAGCAGCTTCTCAGAAACGATGTTCTGGGTGTATTTATGTAAGGATAGAGTTTCAAACTTCCCTCAAGTAGCAATGGTGATTCAAGCAGTGTTGTGAAGATATATTGTCAGACACATTCTCTTAAAGCAGACTTGGCTTTTTACTACTCCTTTTTATATCAATTGTTCCATAGGGAATGGAAGGAGCTTTAGCAAAAATTATATACAGCCAGCCCATTCAAGGCCAGAACATCTTAAGTGTGTGCTGAGATTCTGAAAATTTTCTCTCTTTATGTGGCATTGTTTTCAGAAACTTGTGAAGTGAGGGGGGTTTACAGCAATGAGGGTGGTTGGGATTTGTGGTGCTTTCGGAGTTGACCAGTTCTCTTCAAATTGAAAGCTCTGATTCAATTTCATTATGCATGCAATGTCATTCTTCTGCTTGGAACTGTGTAAATTTGGCACTTGCCAAATTGTGTGTGATCAGGATGGGATGTAGGGCTCAGAAACAAGCTTTGAAACCACTCAATACAGGGTATTTGACATCAGAGTGCATGCAAGGGGTGTCTTTGTCTCTAATCACCTGACCTCGTTTAGTTATATACAAAGTGAACTCTTCTTTACAGGGCATTAATACCCATTGACTTTATTTTCTCTTAGAGATCAGTCCTGACAGAGAAGATGCCACCACTGACAAACTGCATCTGACCTTGAAGCTGAAGAGGCAGCAGATGATAGAGGGGTTAATAGAGAGCATCTGTCTTTTGTTTAGTTGCTGGCCCAGTGTTAAACTATGGCAATATCTTTTAAAGTGGAGCAGCAAAAAAAATAAAAGTATTTAATGCCAATAGAACATCCTCCAGAAATAAGTATAAACCTAAAGCTGCCAGTTGCTGAAACTAAGATTGGAAGCTGGTTGTTGATTTGAATTGCTGAACAGACGAGGATAATAGTTTTTTACTGGAATTCTGTCAGTAGCTATCATTACCAGGAATCTGGGGCTTTTATAATCCTATCTCATTTGACTACTGGATTAATTTCAGGTCTCTTTCTCAATCCTAATACATTATGGTATGAATTTCTGAGAAAATGAGGAAAAAAAGATCCAGGCAAATATACTTTTTTTGCCCATTTAAGGAAAATCTGCAATTATTTCATTGATGCAGGGACCAAACACTTGTGTTGGGAGCTGGCACTCAACAAGACAGATGCCTGATACTGACTACCCTTGTGGTAAATATGCTGTATTTGGTTAAATTATGAGAGGCTTAGAACAGCATTTTTCAGAAACTTGCTGACTTGGCTTTCAATTTTATAAAGATTGTCCATGTTGAAAATAGTGTGTTTGCTTACAGCTTCTTTTTGCCAAACAGCCTAAGCATACCTAGTTCATTTCTGTCTGGTGTATTCTGTTTTTAGCTTCTGGTGGCTCTAATAGGTGAAAGATGGTGAAATGGAAAGGGAAACATTCATACTTTTTTTTACCTCAGTGCTAAAACCAAGTTGCCTTTATTCCTAACCTATCTCTAGGATCTTTCTAATTTGAAACTACTGTGGAAAGAGAACATCTACTTCCTTAATTCATGAAAAAAAATATCTGAGTCAGGGAACCACTTCCTGCAGATAGAAGCTACTGATTCCATATTGAAATCGGATTGTAGTTTATAGACTTTTCTTGTAGGATTTTTGCTGTTGCTTTTTTTTTTTTTGTCTCCCACAGACATCATGGAGCATGGAAATCCAACCAGTTTCTGGCATATGTTATAATTATTTCTCCATTTATATATCAGTAGAAGGAACCCAAGTCCTTGAACTTGAAAAACAAAGTTAGAGGCGTGTAAGATTTGAGTTCTTCAGAGCTGGGATTCCAAGAAACCAGTGTTGTTTTCCCCTTGCTCTTGGGTTATGTGGCAATGTGGTTTGCATCAGGCAGGGCTCAATTCTAGTCTCTAGTGTTTGCTCTGATGCTCAGCCATTAAGTAACTCTCAGTAAAGAGAACAGCTTAAAATAAGAATCTCTTCAGGCTCAGTTTGTTTGAAGTGTGTTACCTGGTGCTGCAACACATTTGAAAAGCATGTTGGCTTAAAACTGACTCGTCTCTGCTACCAGAATTTGAATTGTGGATGTTTTAATCAAGCCATCTCCAGGTTGATATCTTGGTTTCTTCTCATAGTTTCCTTAGCCATTGAGTATGATGTCTTTGAAGAACACTGTTTCATTCTGTTCTAATAGATTTCCTTGGCTGCTGCAATATGTCTCCATTGTCTGAGGGAGACCATGTCCATCTGTTCTATTTCATATTGACTGCTAAGACTTGAATGTAACACAAGTGCTATCAGAGGCTTCTGCTGTGGAAGACTACAGGTGTGCAATTGTGGAAGCAAAAAGGAGGAACTTTTGAATTGGGATTGCCAGAATTGAATCCTGATTATCTGCATCAACTGAGTGTTTAACTGTTTTTTTCCACTTGACTGGAAGTGGTGGATGATTAAAGAGGAAAAAGTGATGCCTTTTCTATATGTGAGTAGTTGGCTGAAAAGTGGTATCATCAGAGAAATAGCTTCTTTAGTCCTGGATTCACTCAGACTCCCAATGGTCAAGCTGGAGCAATGTCTCCTACCTATTCAGTTTTTGAAGTGGCAAGAGCCTTATTCCAGGTCTGTATTTGAATAATGTAAAATCTGCCCAGGTTTAATTTAATCTATCATTGACAGTGAAGCTTTGATTTGCATCATGGAGGACACAAAATAATGCATTTCTACAGTTTTTTCTTCTGCAAAACTAGCTTGCCACTTGTTCCCTATGAAAAAGCCCCTTCAAGTTTTGGGTCACATCACCTTTGAGTTGCACCTTGGTGTAACAAAAGGATGGACCACATATATACTGTGATGCCCTTTCCAGCTTTCTTTGAGAAATGTGATACAGATGCTTCCCTTTTGGGATGGGAAACCCTTTCTGGTGGCACAAGAAAAAAATCTTTTTATGTTTTTTTCATAAGCTGCCTTTTTCTAGATTTGAATCTCTTACAAGTTTAAGAGACATCTCTGAAAAAAACCCATTATCTCTTGTGGAGACTGTTGATGTGGTTTCTGGGACTGCCAGACTAGAGTCATCTTGATCCCATTCCACTAGCTCTAAGAATTTGTCATTGGGTTTAATGGAAAAATAATCCTGGTAATTGCAGAGCTGTTTCTAGTGAACCGGTAGAAATCTTTGATCTCTTTGACAAGAAAAGGTTATCAGAGTGGCATCTGATGGATACCACTGCCCCTGCCATGGCTCTGGAGTCACTGCTTGTGTGAAGGACTCTGAAGTCAGCACACTGGTAGTTGGGTCAGAATGCTGCTTCGAGCCACCTGTGATGTAGCTGAACCTCTATACTATCAGATGTTACTCAGCAGTAGCCAGTGCTGCTGAATTTCATAGTCTGTATGTGCACTCCCTCCTTTTCTTACCCTCTTGATAATGATCCTGGGATCATGCTTCACTGAGATTCCATAGTTGAGTTGCAATTAGAGTAATTCTGTGTGTACTCATTCCTGTGTATTTGTGCTGAGCAGTAGGGTAGTAGGGAGCAGGTTGTGAACATCTATTATGTATGTTAAAATACCCCCAAAGATGTATGTTCAAATGATAAAGCGTTCATCTGGTATGGATGTTTATGCAGGTTGCTTGCTTTGCTGAATTAGGTCTTTCTGACTCTATGGGTTTAGAGCTGGTTTCTGGGTTGAACTGAACAGTGATGTGACATGGGTGGTGATTACAGCGCACAACAGTGGCTTGACTAAAACTGGCCTTGATGGCCGGGGATGCAGCTTTCTTGATCTTAAGAAGCTGCAGCAACTTTGCTCTGGTGGCAATGCTTTGTCTGCTTTTTATGATAATTTTTTTATGGTCACATATGGAACAATTTTGGCCAATGATTTGTGAAGAGTTTTTATTTTGTTTTAATTGTGTAGGACACCTGATGATCTCTCAAGGCACATCGTGGCCCTGCAGCAAAGGGAGCTTGTGCTGAAAGAGCAGAACTCTACCATCACAAACAGGTAAGTGATACCAATAGTGGACACTGGTAGCAAGATACTGCTATATTAAAGCATATATAAAGAAACCAAGGACTGCAGCCTGAGAGGATGGCTCTTTAGATTTCTCTGCTGTTTCACAGAGTTATCACTATCTTTCCCAAGTTCATGAAGAGTTTTATGCTTACTTAGATCCTTGCAGGAAGAAAAAGATGAAGGACTGTGAGAGGACGTAATGTTGAGTTTATCCAGCTTTATTTTATGAGCTAAAAATGTTTTCAAGGGGGATAGTAAGCTGCTTTCCCAGACCATCTTATCTTAAAAGGGAATGTTACAGCAAAATGTACAAAGCAGTTCTCTGGGTGTGGGAAGTGAGTGCGAGCCCCAAGGACTGTTACTGACTACTTTAAGGACCAGCTTGTGTATAAGACAGAGGAAAAGTATGTTTGCAATTTTGGTGACAAGGTACTGCTGAATTTGTCTGCCAGAGCTGAACTTCCCAGACTGCATTGGTTACACACAACGTTTCTTAGCACAGTTCTGTAGTGTGCCAGAAAGCACTTCTCAGTGTGCACATTCTTGCTTCCCACGCTGTTTTGATTTCCTCACAGTAGGAACCTTTTGTCTGTTCTTGTTAAAAACTATCCTTGAGCCTTTCAAAAAGGCTCTCTTGGACTGTTTGTATTGCCAAGGTGTTAGCTGACTTGTGTAAGCAGCAGAAGTGTGGAGAATTTGAGCCTTGGGTGTAAACACGTTGAATGTAAAGCAGTCAAATACTGTGTAATTGAGCCCAGGACAAGCACTCTTGGTTTGTCATGGGCTGCATTTGCTAATGTGTCCTCTGGGATATGTGGCAGATTTTGATTCAAGAGATGGTTGTGTTCTGGGCTCCATCTTACTGCTGATGGGCAGGATTCTAGCTGCCTGTTAAAAGCTTCATGTGTGCTGCTCCTGGTAAAGAAACTGTTTAGTCAGTTGTAAAATTGTTAGCCAAGTGTAAATTCCCAGGAGTGCAGCTGGCCCAGTTGTTTTGTGGTTTTTGCAAAGACGTTTAAAGTGGGGGGGAAAAATCCCACCAATACAAAAAAAAACATTTCATGTATTGAAAATAAACCAAGCAAACCCTCAAACCCACAACTGGTCAAATAAAAGAATGATGGTAATGTTTGAGTTATTGATTTTAATTTTTTTTTCAGGCTGCTTCTCTCAGCCTGTCAGAGAAATTCTTTTTCTAAATGTATTAATGGCCGAGGGGAATCATCTGTTGGAAAAGCAGCCTTCTGGTGGTGCCTGTTCATGCTGGATGTGATTTTGCTAATTTAGTTTAAAAATGAAAACATGAGTAAGATTACTTTTGATTTCCAGTGAAATGGGCTGTAAAGCTGCAAAATTAAAATTCTAACATTTTCCTGATGGAACACTGTGTGTCATTTCCAAAACTGATAATTTCAGCCTTCTTCTGTTGCATACCTTCTTCTGTCTAAAAATGTAGGCAATAAGATACATTTTTATAACCTTTCATTATAGATGATTTAAAAGTTCCCTAGAGAAGGTCTTGAGTCTTTGGAAATAAAACCTTGTTAAAGAAGCAGATCTCATTTTCTCTTTTCCCTGAATGACATCCAGATTTAGCAGACGGTCTTCTCTTTTATTTGCCTCTTAATTGTGTTCAGAATGGTCTGTACATTATTACAGTAACTTAATATGTGATTATGACTCCCTCTAGTGACTGAGCCCAGCACTCAGTTTTCTGTTGGGTTTTTTTCAGCTGCATGTTCTTTTGCCTTTAGTTGAAATGTGTTAATTCTTCAGTTCTGATGGGCCTGTGGTTGATTGTAGTTGTTGCTAATGTGTGCATAGAGCAACGTGCAGTACAAAGACAAGAACTTTTTGCTTGCTTAAGAAGCTTTGATTAATTTTCTCCATTAAAATTAGTAATTTGGTGGATGCTTAAGAAAACCTAATCAGAACTTGACATTAAGTTTAATTTTTTGGCAATCAAGTGGAGAAGCATAGATAGTCCTGGCTTACCTGTTGCTGCAGGACAAAACTCAGCTTAGTGGGAGAGGTCTGAGTGTGTTGTTAAAGATGGTGATGTGACCCCCTTCCCTAAATGGCTGATACTACGTACAGTGAATGGTCAACACTGAGCTTTTAAACACAGGTAGAAGATTGCCTGGGAGGGTTTTTTGCAAGCTGATTATTTTCTGTCTTTTCACTGCAGTCTTCCTGTTTTTGTATTCCCAGGGATGGTACCTTTCCCACATTATTTAGTGACTGTGATAGACACTTGTCAGCTCCTATTTATCTCACAACCAGACAAACAGTCCCCAGTTTCTCTCTGATAAGGGAAACTTTTGTTTGGTAGCAAACCAGGAATTAATTGCTAATGTAATGGAATATGATCATGACTTGACTTCAGAAAACAAACCAGGCAAGGAAGGAAAAGTCATCTCAAGGGGACAATTTGCTATGGAAGGTCCCATCCAATTCTGTAAAACTGAAGGCAAATCCAGATCAACTGCTTCTCAATGTCCTGTGGTTGATCTAAGAATGAAGAGTTAGAATATACAAACACACTGGTAACAGTGTTTTCCAAATGGCAGATGGATTCACTAAACAAACAGAGTTTGTTTTGTCTCAGTCTTTCATTCTTGAATAGCTTTCCATTTACTACTGTGTATTTTTTTAGACCCAGTATTTCTGTTATTAAAAAGGGAATAGAGGTCATCACACCACAGAAATGCTACATCATTACAAATCAGCCTTTGCACTGATACTCTCTCCCTGCTTCTGGCTTGTGGATCTGAAGTGCAATCTGTGGTTGTGTAACCTGTGCAACTGCCAGTGTCTCAAGGTCTCCCAAAGGTCAAATGATGCAAATCCTATTTGCTGTATTGGATCTTTTTAGATTGGATCAGATTGGATCTTTTTAGACACAAAACCGCAGGACTGAATTTCCTGAACAGTGGGTTTAAATCAATTTCTTTTAACAGTGTTTGTTTACTTGTTTGGGTTGTGTGGAGTCCCTTGGAGCTTGCTGGTTTTCCTGTGGTGCTGGTGAGGTGAAAGAGAAGAGGGGTCACTCTTGCACTGAACACATAGGAGACAACTCACTTCTCTGCAACTTTAGGATTGCTGAGTAATGTAGCTGAAAGTGCCATTAATTGCATATGATAGAATCTCACTGCTGTTTTGGAGTGTGTTGCTACAAGTTGTGTATATAGAGTAAATGATACTTTCAGCAGTAACAGCAGGAAGTATCGTGGAGCTCTGTAACTGCAGGGAAGTAGATAACAATCTAAAGTTTTAAAAGCTCAGAAGAAGATTGTTCAGGGCCACTTCAGTAGCATGAAGTGTACTTGCTCTGCTCTTTAGGAAAAGGTAATGAAAGGAAGGTATTTAATTAGTGGGTCAGTTTAACCATGCAGTCATCACTGAAGCACATTTCCCCCCGCCCCCCCTGAATGGGAAAGCTATGGATCTGGTATCTGGAAATGCACTTTTTCAGGAGTTGACAGTTGTAGCTTGTAATACAAATGCTGCTTACAGTTTGATCTTGCTTCAGTTCTGAAAGACTGGCTATGAAAATGTAGGGTTTTGGTTCTCTATGGTCCCTTCCAAACTTGTAATTTCTACTTTTGCTCTTGTTGTCTAAGTAAGTGTTTGACTGACTTTGGACCACTAAGGTATCTTGTAGAAAGTCAAAAGCAAGGAAACACATAGGTGAAGTTAGTAGTGAGCAGGATGAAGGGCACAAAGAAAACTGGAAGAGCAGTAAATCTTTGGTTCTGGTGTTGGAATCCTGGAGCTGATGGCTTATTGTCATCACCTAGTGTCACAAACTCAGTCATGTGTTTTGACATAGTTTCCTGTTTGAAAAGGGATACATAGAATATGTTTGAAAAAAATATTTTCCTTCTCCAAGTACTCAGAGTTTTTTAAGAGATGTGGTCGTTTACCACCTTTATTCATATAAATAATGGAAAGCTGATTTATCCAAATAAAATGCTCTGTGTGTTGTCGCTTAAATGAAATAAAAAACTGAACCATTGTATGCTGGGAAGTGTAGATTGCAAACTGAACAGAAAATGCTTATGAGTTGGGCAGCAGGGATTTTTTTTTTATTAAAACCCCAATGAGTGATGATAAGCTCAGAACAGTCCATCTCCACAAGTGCTGTTAGCTCAGAAGTGTATCATCAATCTATAGCCCATCTTCTTTTTTCCTTGGATGTCCCAAGGAGTGTCAGTCACAAATATAAATAGAGCCTGTCAGACTTCTTCCCCTAATCTTCTAGAAAGTTGGACAGAAGTTTAATTACAGTGAAATGTCTTTTATCTGACATAGAGAGAAGTGCTAGCTTTTTGATAGGCTTTATGAGTTATTTTGTGATCAAAAGAAGCACTTAATGTCTAATATAGGACAAGGTAGGTTTTTTTTTTCTTCTCTTGTTCATCTATATGGCACATTGCTCCTTGATTTATATGTGGAGATGTGTGTGTACCTAATACCAGACAAATGTTTATTCACAGTGCTTCAGGGTGATATTAACTGCTGGCAGGTTCTGCATTCATCTATATAGTAATTTTATGAAGAACTGACTAGAAGGTATTGCTTTTTCTTTTCTCCAAAATGGATCTTTCATGCATTTTTATACTAGAAAGTAGTTGATAGTGTCCTATTAAGTGTCCAATCTACTCACTCCAAATGAACATATTCAAATAGTAAGCTTCCAGAGCAATATTTGATTATTCATGACTCTAATTGGGTAGATATAAAGCTATAGTATAGTTAGCCCCTAACAGAAAATGGGAAGGCAAAAAATAATTTAGCCAGGACATTGACTTATGCTTCTAGTTCTAAAGACATGGGATTTTGCCCAGACTTTTGCTTTTCAAGAATGTGCCATTTTTAGTCTGATTTCCTGAGGAAGTGAAGCTTATTACTGTGCTTTGTGTGTGCATGTAGATGAGATTGTGCCTACCCTACACTTTTGAACTTGCTAGCTGGCTTCTGTCAAGTTTGGCAGATGGTTGAGGTCTCAAAAATAACAAATTCCAGCAAGTTAAAGGAAAATTGGTCTCCAGCTCCAGGAGAGACATCCTGTTGGTGCAGCTGGACATCATGCCCTGTTAGGTATAAGAGCCCTGCAAGCAAAAGCCTCTCTTAAATGCCACATTGACAGTAAGGCTCCTGTTGGAGACCATGCCACCTTAGCCACCATTTGCTCAGCCTTGAGACTGGCAGTGGGTGAGCATGATTCTGAGGCCATGGTAGTAGCATGATCAGTAATTTCTTCTATACCAAGTACTCCAGAGTTTTTGTGGTGTTTGATAGTGCTGTGGTAATGTTAGTATGAGAAATGAAGTCTACTTGAGTCAATATTCACCTTTGGAGAGAGAAATCCATAGGAAACTGGGCAGCTAGGGTTCTGAAGGTCTCTCTTTTTTCTGTTTAAAAGAAAATAAAGCCTAAAAAATATCCCACAGGGCATGGACACAACTGTAATTGTTGCTGCTAATAATAGGGGTATTGAAGACTGTGGATCTTCCTGAAATACGTTAGAGTACTGTTTATATTGTCTATTATAAACAGATTGATGGTTTTCCAATGCTTTTGGGAGAGTGGGGACAGCCAGAATACACCGAGACATTTTACCAAGGCAAATGGGAATGCTGTAGGATGTTAGAACTGCTGTGAAGTAGTGTCAGTTGAAATACTGCACAGAATATAGTTATGTCTAAAAACCAGATTTTCCTGGCTGGGATGTCTCCATCAGTTGATCATATCTGCATGTAAACTTTTTTCAGCTCTATAGCTAATTGCTTGTTGAATGTTGATATTATTGGTATTTTCATGATGTATTTTAATTTTAATATTCCCCATGACTGTTTGCATGCACCTGTAACTGTATCAGACTATGGTGCAACACAGGAAATGGTGGAAATGCTATTAAGTATTTAGTTTTGGGGGGCAGGGCCTTTTATTTAGTTGTCAATATTTTCCTAATGTCAAAGTTTTCCCATCTCTATAGAAGACCTACTGCTTGAAAAGTTGAATCCAACATAAAATGTAAGCTGCCTTGTCATTTTTAGCTATGCAAGGCAAAAAAAAAAAGTGGCAGAACTGCAGTCAAACATCCCCCCTCCCCAAGCAGCTTTCTTTTGCTGCTCTGAAAGTTAAATGACTAATGTGCATAATTTATTTGAGCATCTGTGCTAAAAACTTGCATACCAAGTTTTAGTTCAATGTGATCAACAATGGCGAAAATTAGGATTTATCATGGAAATGCTGACGGATGTGAACATGTGTGTGGGCTAAACCGGTGCCTGACAAACCTTCTTATTGTGCAATGCTAATGGTGAGACTTCCTTTTTTTTATTTCTTTCCTTCTTTTTTTTCTTTTCTGCTGTAATTGCATTTCCCTTCCCTCCCCCCTGCTTAATTTTCTCCTTTTCAAATTTGGTGGGTTCAGTTGCGCTTCACGTTTGAATTCCTGCTTTTTCTGGAGGCTGCATAAGACCTCCTCGAAGTTGTCTTGTGATGTTTTTAAGCGTGGGACACCCTGGGTGAGCCAGGATCAGCATCCCGAGATGGAGCTGGTGCTTTGCAGTAACCTGCTCAGAACAGAAGATGGTGCCGGCAGCCTTGGCAGCTGCTCTGTCTGTCCTCCCCTCCTCCTCCACCCTCTCTGTCTTGCACAGCCAGGGTGCTGTCACCAGGATTATAAATTTTGGAGCCAATTAGCTAAAAAATGTTACAAGTTAAAAGCAAGAAACGAAAAGCTGCGGAATATCTTGATGTGGCTCTGCCTGTCTTGGAAACTCTTCTTGTGGAGAGCTCTGAGGCAGCCGCCTGTGACAGCCCTGGTGCAGCTTTCAGTGAAGCATCAGATGCTTTTGAGGCATCTGCTTAAGGAAGAAGCAGTTGGTTTGGAGGAGCCAAGCACAGGGAAACAAGGCAAGGCCTTCTTTAGGAAATCGTGCTCCTAAGGTCTTCTGCTAAATGTTGGAAATATCCTGAGGGTGTTTGTGCCTTGATAGTGTTTCTTCCTTTCTCCAGTCTTGCCCACAAGATTTCTCATTGAAGCAAATTTCTTGAATGTGTTTGTTTTGTGGTTTGTTTTTTGCTTTGTTTTGTTTGGGTTTTTTTTTTCATTTTCAGAGTCAGACTGATTGCTCAGTTCTGGCACAGGCATCACAGAGGAGAAATGTGTTTATAGTCAGTTCCTTTCTGTCTCTCTTAAAACAGTAGTCAGTGTGTTTTCTGGCAATACTGGTCCAGCCATGCTTGGTTGCTTAGAAGAGATTCTGACAACTTATCTGTGCAGCAATTTTTTTGCAGAATGTGTCACTCCTTAGGAAAGGGGAAGGGGTAAAGTTTAGAGGGGTTCAGGAGGAGTGGTTGGCAGCTGATCCAGCTATTTCATTGCTGATGACTTTGGGCATTTTTCTACTCTAGCCATAAGAGAAAAACTAGTAGAACCTGCCATTCAGAGGGTCCTTTGAGGCTGGATGCTTGGTCAGAAGGCACAGGCATTGTACTCTGTTAGGGTTCAGAACACTGTTCTAGCAAAATGTGATTTCCTTTGTGTCATATTTTATGTATGGACTGTTTTAATGTATTTTCAATATTTAAAACAATGTTCACATATTCATAAGTTTTAAAATATGTTCTCACTGTTATGAGATGGAAAGAAGTAAAAAAAACAACAGCCACAAACCAAACCCCACAACAAATCCCAAGAAAAGCCCCACAACAAACCCCTCCAGCTTTCCTTTTATTCAAGCAACAACAAATCAAATTCTTATGAGTCAAGTAACTACTGAGGAGGCCTTCTGGTTCCCAGCCAGAAAAAGCTTTTGAAATATTTATGGAAATAAACCAAAATGTGTCCCTTTCTGGCTGTACAAATAAGGGAGTATTGGATCTAGCCTGTGGCAGTTGCAGTACATGGAGTCCAAAGAATCTACTACTAATAAAAGAGAGTGTATGCTTTAAGAAAACACTGAGATTTTTTTTTTTTTAATGGGACTCTAATGATAAAGTATCACATATCCATAAGTGATCCACATGAAAAATAATCCCTCTTCAACACCTGGCATTGGAGATTAAAAATTGTCATCAAGGCAATGCATTAATTGACTCTTGGAAACCAAATGTATCATTTCTTTTTGCTGCATCTTTGCTTAAAGAGCAAGGCTGAAGGCACTTGCTAGTCATTCCTCTTGTAGCTGGGTGTGCAGAGCAGTGCTGCTTGCATCCCCTCCACTTGAAAGAATGGAAATTCTGTGCCACCAAGGGTATAATTGCAACACAGGCTGTGTCACGCTCCCTGTATATCGAGTGAACTTGCTCATCTGGGTTTTGTGTCTTAGTTTCATCCTACAAATCTTACACAGATGTAAGAATAGGAGCTTGTTGAAGTCAGAGTGCATTTTGATCATTCACAGAAGAATCAGCAAAGCAGGGTTTGTAGGGAGAAGTAATACCTTTTATTAGACAACTGATAGGATTAGAAGACAGAAATGCATTTGGGCACACAGCCAATACTCAGATCTGATATAGAAGCCAAAGCCTCCGAGTTAAATGCAGGTTGAGAACAATTCTGCTGAGTTTAACTTGATTAATCAATTAGACAATTTGAGAGAGAAGGTAGTGGGCATGTGTGAAATGGGGAGAGGCATCTGACAGAAGAGATGGACGGGCTGTTAGTGTCTGTGAGAAGGAGACTCGGTCTAAATTGTTGTGATACAGACCAGAGTTTGGATGCTTTGATAAGACAATGAGTGGTATGGACTTTCTCCATATAGAAGGAGCTTGGAAGCAGATGGATAGTATGTGTCATGTTTTTGCTGGAGCCACATACCAGCAAATGCTGTGATTCAATGACTCAGCACTGGCATGTCAGACTTGCAGTTTAGGGGCTAAATTTCAATGTTGTATTAACCAAAAATATTATTTTCTATGCCTTCAATAAAAGCATTTGATCATATTGTTTGACTTATCTCCTCTGGACACTCAGCTGCAGCAGGGAGTCTGAACCTGCCATTACAATGGCAGTGGAATGAGTTTTGCTTCATTTATCCAAATGTGTCCTAGGATAAAACATGTTTCCTGGGACACGTTATTCCTGTCTCACTTTTGAGCACCGTGGGCTGTGATGATGCTGGGAAAGGCCAGCTAGAGATACCCAGTAGGGTGTTGGTGTTTGTGGCAAAAGCTGTTGTCATTTTTGAGTAATTTGGCTTAATAGAACAGCATAATGTGGCTTGTTTCTTAAAAAAAGTGCACCTGCTGCTGCGTTAGCTTGTATCATTATGTGAAGTGTAGTGCACAGCCATAGGTGGTAGGTCTCTAGTCTATCTGAGAGTAAAGTAATATCTTTTAACAGTGTATTTGTCAGATTTTTTTCTTTCCTGATTGCATCTAAAAGAGAAAAAGAAATGCTGATAATAAGAACCATGATTATAAAAAAACAAGTAACAGTAAGATAACCTGGGGCAAGGAGGTGCCTAAAAATACTTGTGTTTTGGGTTTTTTTAAGCTGTTTACATTTTTTGCTGTCAGTGACCTTTTGAAAACCTTACATTTGCATGGATTGCAGATGCTTCCAAAGAAATTCCTTCATGCAAAGAGAAAATGGATTCCAGTCATCCCCACTGACCCAGAATGCAGGTCTACTGCCTGTAGATTGTGCCCTTTTTCAGGAGAGCTTCATAATATGCCTGCTCTGAACCAGGAGGAGGGCTTTGCTCAGTGGAGAAGAAAAGCACTCACACTGTCATCTTACAAGGCTACTTCTTGAAGTTGGGGGTTCTGTCTATAAACAGTGACACAGGGATGTTCTTGAGCTTACAGAGGAAGTACTCATTAATACTTAAAAGCAGAGGAAACTTGAAATTCATTCTTACTCCATTGGGGAATTTGTGACTTGGTGGCAAAGTTGAGAAGGATGAAATATGATTTGAGATGTACCTGCCAAGTATATGGCAGAAATTCCTCAGTTTTTACAACCATTTAATTTGGATTTTAAAATTTTTGTCTTGAAATTGTTACTTCACCTCTTCCCTAAATTCATGCTGAAGGCCTTGAACTGAATATAGAAAAGTGAGGCTGGGTATGAAGTTGTAGTAGTTTCTCTTTCCCCATCCTCTGGAGACTGTTGTCTAATTCTTGAATGAGAACTGAACAAGAAAGAAGTGCAGTTGCATCTCTGAGGGGTAATGTAGCTATCATTGGGGCTGACAGAAGTTAGTGTCCTTCTCCTTGTAAACTCAGCAGTCCTGGTCAGGCAGCCTCAGACTTCATTGGTTTTGATGTTCTAAAAATAAAGTGGGTGGCATCTTTTGTTAACATGCTCAGACTTCTAAGAAGTTCCTCCTGTCCTTGAAGAGCTGAATCAAGCCAAGGAGTAGATGCTATTGCTGTTTGATCAGTCAGGGTAGTTTTTAATTACTTTTTTCCACATCACTTTAAAAGAGTAAGTTCCTTCTCCAGTTACCTTACTTCAAAGTAAGGTAACTACCTTCCAGGTAGTTGTAGAGGATGATGAGGTCTCCCCTCAGCCTCCTCCTCTTCAAACTAAAGATCCCCGGTTCCCTCAGCTGCTCTTTGTATGACTTGTTCTCTAGACCCTTCAGCAGCTTGGTAGCTCTCCTCTGGATGTGCTCCAGATGGTGTCAAAGGCCTTGGCAAAGTCTAGGTAGACAACGTTCACAGGCTTCCCCTTGTCCAAAAATGGGGGGTCACATGGCCATAGAAGGAGATCAGGTTAGTCAAGCAAGACCTGCCTTTCATAAACCCATGCTGGCTGGGCCTGATCCAACGGCTGCCCTGCACTTGCCACATGAATGTCATTACTGCAAAACCAGCCATGGCTGAGCAAAACCATATCTGAGACATGAGTAAGTCATCAATATTTCAAATCGCCACTCGTTTATAAACAAGTTTTAGAAAGCAAGAATGAAAACTTGAGCAACAGTGCAGAAGAGTGAGTCTGTGTATGTTAATGTGCCTTGAGCCCTTTGCAAGCAGGAGAAAAGGTTGTTTGAATTTTAAATTGTTTTAAATGCCTTTTGATTTTGCAGCCTGTGCCTGCTCTGTGTGTATTGTCCCTGGGAAGTTAGCACATGATGTTTAAGACTCCCTTATTTTTATGCTTCACCAATTTTATTGTTCCCCCTGTATTTTCTGGCTGTAAATGTTGCAGACTTTATTACATTTAAACTGGTTTTAATATAGTAGGTCATAAAAATCTAAGAAATGAGAGGTGCTGTCCACTGCAGTAGTGTTTTTCGTGCAGGAGGGTGTTTACAAGTCACTGCAAGGCTTACATTGAAACTCTAGGATCATCTGCTTGGTGAAGACAGTTCAGAAATGAAAAAAACACACCTGTCACAGCTGAGAATGAATTTCATTCTTAAAAAAATTCCTCCTCTTCCTTTCATCTGGGGATTTGGTTTATGCTTTGAGGCATCAATCCAAATGTGAGGAGAGGAGGGGGGCTCTGTTTGCTTCCCTTTCATAAAAAGGTTCACCAAGTTATCATAAATATAGCTACACAGTGTATATTATATGTACAGCTGTTCTACAGCATAGCTGAGACCCTCCATCAGTAAGGATTTTTGGCTTTTGAAAATTGAGCTGAATGATGAAAACCATTGGAAACTTGTTCATAACTTCCTGCCTGGCTCCTTAAACAAGGACCCTGGCTTGGAAGGCGTAAAAAAGCAGTCTCAGTGATCCAGGGATTCTCTGCCCAACCAAGGGATGGGTTACAAATGTAGGCAAGAGAAATAGTTTTTCTATTAGTAAGATTTCATACATCTGCTTTCAGGAGGTCAGTTACTCCTGCATATTCAAGCTAGAACATCTTAAGAAGGTAGACAGGTACTGAAGAGTGGTTCCATGGATATATTTGGCTAAATTCTTAACTGTTGAGTATTTGGCTTCCTCCAGAGGGGCTGGGCTGGTCCCTGTGATCTCCACATGGCTCAGGACTTCATTTAATGTGTTTTGACATTAAAACTGTTTGCGAACTGATGCCTTTGGTATTATGTGTTAGTTCTAATTTCATCCCAGCTTAACAGATAACAAATGTTTCTGTAAAATATTCATGGTGATTTCTGCAAGTGACAACTTCAGGTTCCATGTCACAAATTTGTATCTCGTAGCAGCCGCTTCATACCAAGTTCTGCCTTCAGCACAAACTGAGAGGAAACAGAGGCTGAGCCTTTAGCATATTGGAACAGGGACTATTTGTTTTGCTGCTGCTGGTTAAAAAACCCCCCACAATCTAAGCAAACAGAAACCCATTTAATCCATCAGAATTACCAAGCCAGTGCCTCTTTGTCTAAACTGTCACAAATGGGGACTGGTTTAAAACATGGTCTCTAACTGAGGGACCTCTGTCCACTAACCTGAAGCCTCAATGTAAAATTTAATGACTTTCAAGGCTGCCAGTAATGTCCATGATAAATAAGTCTGCTTTTTCTTTGTGCAAATGATTTAATGGTCATAGAACTTGGACATAGAACTGCATTAAATAAAATTATTTTAATAATTGCTTTATTGCATCCATTTAATCATTCTGGGAGCCAACACTGATTGATTTTGGAGCGAGCAAAACAGGTATCCCATCACTCATTCAGCTTTATCTGCATCTGAACAAATATCTGAGCAGCTAACCTTTCCTTTCTTTTAAATCTGCATTGTTTTCCCATTGCTCCTTGATTTCTACAGCAGAAAAGAAGAAATAAAGTTAGAGAGCCTTGACTGTGTTTATTCCTCTGTAAGTTCTACATCATGTTGCATATGAATTCTTGTCCCTCTGTTTGTTTGAAGACAATAGGAAGGAAAAGGTGCCCAATTTGCTGCTCTTGAGAACCTTCACAATATTTCTGTTCTAAAAAGCTGCAGTGTTGTTTTTTTTTTTTTTAACCAAATTGTGCCTGCCATTTTGGAAGATGCAGTTTGACTAGAAAAATCAGCTGATTTATGACAACTTATAGGTGAAACACTAACAATTTTGTTTTTTTGCTTGATCATAACTGTTCTCCAGTCTATGTTACTGTGATCATTCACAGCAGAATGGAGTTGGAAATAAATCTGTCCTCAGTACAAGGAAGCCTAACATCTCTCCAAGACTGACATTCTGCTCAACAGAACAGCTGATGCTGCATCTCAGGAATACAAAAATAATCAACCCCCCAGCATTTAAAGTCAACACATCTTTTTTTTTTTTTTCTTTTTTTTTCTTTTTGCTTTCATTTTTGCCAACACTGCAATTTTATTAAGGTTCTTCTCTGTGACTATGAAGGTCAGTAACTTAGTATGAAAATTGGTTCTGAAATTTTGAAAATTCACATCTAGGAACTGATTGTTTAGAGAAACCATCAAGTATTGTAAGACTTGTGGTAAGAGTAGCCACCTTCTACTTACACTGTGTAGCTTATTTTCCTTTGAGAAAGTATAATATCTCTTTTTCTGTCGTGGCCTGGATAGGATAAGGGGCAATGGATGCAAACAAGAGCACAGGAAGTTCCACCTTAACATGAGGAAGAACTTTACTGTGAGGGTTACAGAGCACTGGAACAGGTTGCCCAGAGAAGTTGTGGAGTCTCCTTCTTTGGAGACTTTCAGGATCCATCTGGATGCATTTCTCTGTGTCCTGCCCTAGGTTCTGTGGTGGTCTTGCTCTGGCAGGGGTGGTTGGACTCCATCATCTCCAGAGATCCCTTCCAATCTCTACCATTCTGTCCTGTGCTAGGGTTTTTTAGCTGTTTGTTTCTTTTTGTTTTCCTAGATTCTCAATAGTATCTCAAGCATTTGGACATGTGCGAGTGTTGTTAAGATTCCAAGTCTTACATTTCAGGTGCTTTGTAACAGAGGATGGGCAGCTGACATGGCTTGATAGACCTATCTCTGAATAGTTCTGCAACTTCAATACAAAAAATAACTTTTTGGGGAGTTTGTTCTTGCAAATGTGAGGACAAAGTAAAGCAAAAACCTCCTTTTCTGGTACTGGGCAAGTTTTGAATTTTCAGCAGTGACCTGTCGAGGTCTGGTGTGTTCCCACCTTGCACAAGTGTGAATCTGGTGTGTCTGTGTGCAGTGGCAGGCTCTGCTAAGCAGCAAAGTAGCATGAATTGGAGAGGAGTCAAAAGTCTCTTCATCTGGAAATCAACACAACACTTTGGTTTCTTACATATTTTTCTCTTCCTTGTGCCCCCAGCATTGTCCACTGGGAAGGAGAAAAGGAAATAAAACTTGAGTTAAGTCCAGGTGTGTAAAAAGGTACTAAAATGTCTTCAGCATGTATTTTGGTAAGATGAGTTAATGTGTTTTACTGCTCCACTCTGGTGGTCATGGTTTTAAGTGAGGCTGGTTTTGTCTTTACACTAAAGCTCTTTTAATCTGTTTTCAACTTGTGTTCACAATTTCTTTTTTTTCACTTTTTAAATTCGTTTCTTCTTGTCCTTTTAGGGTTTTTAGCCCTTCATCAGTCCAGTACAACTTGAAGGTCTGCAATAGCTTATACAATCTCTTTGAAATAAACTGTGTCTCCAGCAGGGAGACCACTGGATGCCACGTTGCATTCGTTTCTCTGCTGCACTGGGTAATAATGATTTCCTGGTTCCAGGAGCAGGAGATTAAAATTCTGGTGAGAGGATTTTCCCCCTTCTTCACTCAGCAAGGCCCCTGTGCCAGGGCTCAATCACTTCCTCTGCAGGAGCAGAAGGATTGTGATGCTGTGGTCATTCAATCAGAAGTAGAAATGCTTTAATCTCTTCTCTTCTGTCTGATAAATGCTTTCTTCTTTGTTCTGAATTCAGATCTCTAGTGTTCCTATTATTGCAGGGATTGGGGGAGAAAAGAGATCATCCTGTCCAGTTAAGTGTTCAGTGATGATGTTCTCCTTTGTTCCCAGAGGTACTTTGTGATTTAGTTAAAAAAAATGCAATTGATCTGGTAAATCTCACCACAGTGTGCGATCTTCCTAAAATAAGGACAGCTCTTATTGTGAGTGACTTTTATTTGCAAAAGCACAGTAGAGATCATAGCAGCTTCTTCTTCAGCATGTTGTCTTTGGTGTGAATAGCTGGGATGCTCCCATTTTTTTGACAGGTGTAATTCTGACCTCTGCAGCCACATACTTTGTTGTGTGAGCCACAGGACAGTGATGCTGTGGTCACGTCTGATGCCAAGAAGGGCTGGAGGGTTAGGACAACTCCCTAAAGCATCTCTGATTTTGACATGTCTTCTTCCTCTCCATTGCAGCAGTTGCACAAAAATGTGATGGATGAGTATTGACTTTGCTGCCTTATTTTGCTCCCTTTGCTATATTGACATGAGTTAATAGGGCAGAAGCAGAAGACAGACTTGGTACAAAGTGGAAAGAGATTTTATGTCAATAGGGATTGTAAGATAAGAAATACAGCATAAAGGGTGAACACGCAAGAGAGTTAATAGCTAAGCAAACCACTCGGTGTGCCTGCAAGAGAAAGGCAGTGACCCAGAGCCATAAACTCTTTTCTTTTCTTTTGATGGAAATATGTTATCTTGTTTTGTGTGATGTATTCTGTGGTACTGGTCACTGGATTTTTCTCAGTTCTGTCAAATTGCTGACAGATTGGGGTTGTTGTCTTTTAAAATGCTGTTATAATGTTTCATCATGTTGGCTTTACAAGTTTTTGCTTGGTTACTTGGTCTTACCATTAAGAGAGAGAGCTTCCATTTTGAATAATTGTGCTAGGTCCATATGCTCCCTTGATTTGGCCAGATTAGAAGTGGCAATGACTGTGTTAAGGGAAATTTAAGCTTGAAGGTGAAAGTGGAAGGCAGAACAAATTCAGATTGAGTAGTAATAGTTCAGCCAGACACAGAAGGATGTAGATCATTTAAGCTACTTAATAAATAGAGTGTGTCTTTGAGAATTTTAAACCAGTTTTTAGTGAGTAAGGAGCCCATTGGAAAGATACTCTGGCTTTGCAACCAGATTAAGAAAAACCCTTTTAGGTGTTCTTTTGTTCAGTGGTTCAAAAAAAATTATTCTGATACGTAGTAGTAGTTGGAAAGGCTGAAGAAATACTCTCATTGGTATCAGGAAACAATCTGAAGATCTTAAAATAAGTGATGTACTGCTACTGTACAGTGCTTTGTTGGATCCTTAGAATGTTGCTGAATTATGGAAAGGAGGCTGCCAGGGGCAGGAAGCAGCCCTGGATAACAAATTGCAGCAGGTACTTGGAAACAAGCTAAATATATGTTCACTGGACAATGGAAGGAGACTCTTAGTATCTCTTATCATTCTGAAAGAGATGGGTTATGGTGCTGGTGAAGTTACTTGGAAGGGCTAACAATTGAAAAATGAATAGTTTAGATAAATACTGGAAAGATAGAAATGAAGGAGGGTGCTTAGAGCAAGTTGGGTTCTGCATGGGTGTGTGCTATAGGTATGGGGAAAAAACAGCAGTAAAGAAATTCAGAGGTTTGCTGTCTCTTCCAAGAGCGTTAGAAACATCAAGGAGGGACCAATGCGTGGACAGAATTGAGGGGGGGGGGAAATTCAGGCATTGAAGGAAAAGAAGGTTTGATCCTTCAGATATGCCTATACTCAGGCTTGAATGGGTTTGATTTCAATATAATAATTAAATGATTGCACTGCTTTTCTCTCCTGAACCTACCTATGTATAGTTTCTGGTCAGTATCCCTCCCTTTGGCATCCTCACCTCCTCCCCTTTTACCTTCTTGTGCTTATCTTGCTTCTCCAGGGCAATTAAAGAGTTTCTAGTTTCATCTCTAGTGGCCACAGTGTTACCTCTGCTACTGGGATCCACCTGCTTCATGTGACAGAAAGGGAAGCTAAAGGGACTAGAAATTAGAGCTGAACTAAGTGCCAGCAACCAAAAATAACCTCCAATTTTAACTGTTGACTTTTAAAAATCAGTCTCTTTCCTTAAAAATAAATGCTGAATACTGCCAAGTCTTATATAAAATATATGCCTTTATTAGATGTGAAATATCATTCTGTTGGTTAAGAAAAAAGCTACAGAACTCTTACAGTAGCACATAAAATGTGTGCTTACCTGTTACAGCAGAGATTGAAATGCTGCTTTTGAAGTTAACTTCTATTGTTTTACAGAGACATGAAAACCACTAACATAGGAAGCCATGAAAATGTTGTTGTTTTCTGATTATTCTGTTGAACAGTTTCTGGAGGAGGTTCCATAGAATTATGTCTATTAATCACTTCTACCCAGAATAGCAATTTATGAAATGTAATAAACAATAAAATTAGATCAATCCCCAAAGTAATAAGTTACATTTCTTGAAGTAGTGCCTTGGGCAAACAAGGAATCCGTGGGAACCAGTAAGTAAAATGTCATCTGCACAGATGTGTCCTTTACTTACTAGAAAGTGCCTGCGTCCCTGTGTGCAGATCCTTCTTGCTTAGATCTAACAAGAGGTTTTCCAATTAAACTGACCGGTTTTTAATTTTTTTTTTTTTGGAAAGCAGACTTATGAAATAATTTTTAATGTAAAGATGTGATTCTATTCAGGCATGGCAGGAGCTGTGCTGCAGGACTGACATTCAAACAGTGCTCCCACTAGTGAGCTGGATTTTCTTTGCCCTTCTTGAAGTATTCACATCTAAGTTGTTTCAGGGAAGTGGGAGTGGAATGAGTGTGTGTTTTGTTGAAGGTGTTGAAGCAAAGCAGCTGAGCATTGTGTGTCCCTCCCACCAGCTGCCAGCGCCTCAGCACCAGGGTTGTGCTTCGTGCTGGAGAGCCAGGAAAGATGCTGAAAATGGAACGTTTCTGGTTTTCTGCATGAGAGCTTGTTGAAATGATGTTGGGTCCATAATGGGTTTTGGAAGACTTGTAGCTGCCTTCATGATTAAACTTCACTCTCATTGGAAAACTACTTGGTCCCACAAAATTGAGGAAAGGCTCCGTACATCACAAGGCTCTCTTGTTCTCTTGAAAAAAAAAAACCCACCAAAACCCCAAAAAATCTTAAAAAGCTTAGCCAGGAAAGATGCTGAAAATGGAACGTTTCTGGTTTTCTGCATGAGAGCTTGTTGAAATGATGTTGGGTCCATAATGGGTTTTGGAAGACTTGTAGCTGCCTTCATGATTAAACTTCACTCTCATTGGAAAACTACTTGGTCCCACAAAATTGAGGAAAGGCTCCGTACATCACAAGGCTCTCTTGTTCTCTTGAAAAAAAAACCCACCAAAACCAACCAAAATCTTTAAAAAGCTTGTTTTCTTAAATACTGTTATACATCTAAAGACATTAAACTTCATCTCTGGGGTAGCTAAGTTAGTGTTTGGCTCCTTATTACCCTGAGTCCATCAGAGATGAGGGATCCCATTGTTTCAGTTGACTAACAAAAGCGCAAAGCGCTTGTTATCTTAATTAGCTTGGAATGTAATTTAATTCAAGATGTAACAAGTGGGTATAAAAACAACTGGTAGGGGAAAACGGGAAGGGCTGATAAGCCTCTCTGAGTAGGCTATACTAACTACAGCTAGATGGGTTGTATTTATTTGACTGCTTTGAATGTTGATGTCCCTTACCTGGCAAAAGCTGTCTTATAGATGAGACAGCTGAGACAGAGTTTAAATAGGGTTACATGAGCTGGGGTCAGAGCTTTGACCAAGCAGTGCTGATTCAGTTTCCATTTTGCATCATAGAATGATACAGTTCTTAATGAAGTGCTTAGTAGACACGGACATATTTATTGTATTGGTATCTGTTTCCCTGAGGTTGAGAGGGTGATGGATAATAATAGAAGCAATAGCTAAATTCCGATTCAGTCAGCCTTCTCTGGAGTACTGTTGCCTTGTGTATTTTGCTTTGTAATAGACTTTTTTCTTACATGGGTGATTTGAACTCAGTATTTTTGCACCTCTTCTGAGCACGAGGCTCAACTCCCAAGAGATTGTTGGATTTCACTAAGCCTGTATACTTAATTCAGGTTATTTTTACTCCTTTTTAATCTCAGAGGATTGAAGAAGTCCTGAACTGGTTCCTTCCAAACAATTCTAAAGGTGCTTTATGATAAAAGAACAATCTGATATTTCTCCTTTATTTTCCCTTCAAAGATTGTACCTTTCCTTGGCAGATATGAAGGCCTTGTGCACAATTAGGTCTCTATTTCCATTTTTTGGTAAATAACAACACAGAAGGTGGGTATCTAATGGCTCTGTGTATTCCCTCAGTGTTTGCAGTAACTCAGCTGTATCAAAGCCTGACATTTAGCAGACCAAGTCCAGTGTGGATTGGATCGAAGCAATACAGAAGTGGTTGGTGGATTTGGATGTAAACATGATTCTCTCTCCATAGCAATGAAAAGCGAATTTTTTTTCTCAAGATCCAGTTTGCAACTGTGCTTAAATATATCAGGTTAGGTCAGCAGTTCTTTGGTTGTCCAGTGTTTGGAACAGATTGGTGTTAGTTATTTTTTCTACAGTGCTGAAGTAGTTTTACTCAAACATTTTAGTTGTAAGACACACGATATTGCTGTGTCTGTGTCCCTCATGCCTTTGAGTAATGTTTATATCAGATGTTTCCTTGTTTGTGTGCCCTGCTGGCATGTTATTGCTACACAAAGACATCAGACTCACCCTCATTTTTTTTCTTTTACTGGAGTGACACTGCTACAATTGCTGTTCCTTCCTCTGCTGTTAATATTATGTACTGAGGAAAACTTTTGGTGTTGTCTAGTGTTGGGTTTCATTTATTTATTCGAGGATTGTAAGCAGATTTGCTTCCTGTGTGGGAGTAGGGCAAGGCACTTGCTTGATTGATCTGTTACTTGCAGGGACACAGAACCGGGGGATGTTATCGATTCCCTGCACGTAGCTGAACCCAGTTTGTAATATACTGAATTGTGCTTTATCAGATTTCACTCTTCTCAGTCTAACTTTAGGAAACATAATCACTGAATCTGTAGCAATATGTAAGATGTGTGTATTAGAGCAGACATTGCTAGTTAAAACTGTTTCTCTTATGAAGCAGCAGGTACTAATGCTGTGCCAGATCTCTGTGTTGCCCATTTGTCCATCTGATATTCCTGTCTTTAGATTCCAAATGATTCCTTCAGACAGGTCTTATCAGTCTGACCTGCACCATTTTTCCTGCTCTAACATCTTCTAAATAGGCTGCTGTTTGATTCCTTTTTTTTGAGTGTGTCTGTGTACATGCACCTGCTACAGATTGAATTATTTTTATTAAGTTACTATTAGCAAAGTCCCAGAACTGCACTCGCTATTTTGTGCAATGTTGGTGATATTTGGGATTACCTCTGGCTTCCTGCCTTTATGGTCATTTTAGGTACCTCATATGGAAACTCCTTAGATTTACTTTGTGTAAGTACTTGTAGTTAGGCTTTGATCTAATGTTTCCAGAACTTTTGCTTGATGTGACCTGGAACAGTTGTAAATAAACATCTTTTTGTACTTTGTGCATCACCTTGTGAAAGGTTTATAAAGAAGCCTAAAGAACAGCAACTTCTCTGCAACTTGACCAACAGCCCCCCCTCCTCAATTTACATTAAAAAATATTTCTGGGTTTAGTGAGAACTTTGATATTAAATTATTATAAGGCCAAAGGAATATTGTAGGATAATGGTGTAGTGATTCAGTATAGTAATCTAGTAACTTTAAAATATTATTAACAATTACCTGTTTAGAGGAATTGCTGTAAAGGCAAGTCTAACTACTTCCTGTTCATTGCCTTGGGGAGTCAACTATGTTGCTGCAGTTCCCTTTCTGCCTTACCCCTGGCATGGTGGCTTCCTGGACTGTTTCTGTGGTGTCAGTAATGACTTCATGACTGTGGCCTCAGTTTCTGTAATATCATAATTTCCCTTCTTGCTAGTCTGCAAGTCCTTCATGCTAGCAAAGATCTGCTTCTAAGTGATCTTATATATATACACATATATAAAAATCCCAAATTTAATTTTTTTTCAACAATCTTGAAAATACTTTTGTCAGCTGTAAATATTTTCTTTTTTACAGCATTCACGTGGTATTATTTTCCATTTTCAAGTAACCTTTGGACAAGTACAGAGTAGACTGTTGAGGCTGTGGGCTTCTTCTCCTTGCTTATATCCCTGGGTACAATGTGACATTGGGCTGTAATATATTCTTGATTTGTGTACAATCCTTTGTGTTGGCACTAGTTGATGAAAGGAATAAAGGGATAAAATTTCAAATTTTTATCTGCCAAACTCAAACCAGCCTCAGGTATTATGGATAAGGTAGTCTGGAAAACAGGAAGATGTGTGCATTTTTTTTTTTGTTTGTTTGTTTCTAAAAGACTCCTGCTGAGGTTGGTAGAAGGGCATTCTAACAATAGTCTGTTCTGTAGGAGGTGAATTTGTGTTATACTATCTGTATTTTAGTAGAGATAGGACTGAAAAGTCATAAGACTAAAATGCATTGTAGGAAGACCCATTAGTAAGAAATAGCCTTTGAAGCCCAGAGCATCTGCCACAGAGGCTGTGGTGGAAGCCAGTGAATAATTGCTGCTTCTCACCCATTTATTTTCATGTGGAAACTCAGCGATTTGGAAACACCTAATTTCTTTTACGTGGAAAATGGACAATTTCCACTAGCATCCTGACCCCCCTGGATGTGCTGTGATCCCTTCCTGATGCTTCCCACCTGAGATACAGTCCTCCAAGAGGAGAATTTCTTAGCAGTAAATGAATTTGCTAATGAGCTCTCCTGCCAAAACAGCGATGAGATGCCAAGTGACATGTTGGGAAGTGCCAAGCAGGAGGGAAATGGCTCTTCTGTGCCGACTGTCATAAACAGGATGTGCTTTGTTTACAGTCCCTACTTGATCTCTTTAGCTCCCCTGTCAGGGCTGCACAGGGATGAGACTCTTGCAATGGCCTGGAGGAATATGAGGTTTCTGAGCCAATATCGTAAGTTGCATCAGAGGAGAAAGTGGCTTTGGGCAAAGGAGCAAACAAAATTAAGCAGTGTACCTTGGCTTCTTCTGTGCTTTCTGGGGTATTTATCATTCTGACTGTGCAGCTGCATTGCTGTTGACTGTAGAGCAGGGGGAATTTAGCAAACTGTGGTGATAATTGTTGGGTGACTAATTTTAAGAAGAGACATGTTGAAAAGTGCAGTGGGATAGTTTTGAAATACTGGCAACAGCTTGTTGAGAAGTACTTTAGCAGAAAACGGTCTTGCAGGTTATAAGAATAAAAGAATAGTTCAATTGGAAGGGACTTACAGAGATCATCCTGAGGGGATTCTGCTGACCATCTGTAATCTCTTTGGTACCATTGCTGCCCACGTATATGTAGTGTTACAAAGCATTATCAGAGCTGTGTGAAGAAAAGCAAAGGGCCTTTGGCTCTTGCCATTAGTACTCGTGACATTTATGACTGCTGAACTCATGGACCATAAACCAGTTCATATACAGTAACACACTGATGATCTGCTGTGTTACAAATGAAACTTTCCCTTGTAGTGATTGTGATAGTTGGATATACCCCCCAGGTGCAATGGCTGTTCATATGGCTCTTGCTTCTCCTCTAGGAAAGAGACTGGGAACAATCTAATTAGGCTGAGTTTTATTCTCTTAGGCTTTACTGCCAATAAACATTTCTTGCTAGAAAAATAAAATTGAGCTGTAGCCCAGAGTAATATGATCTGTGTTAGAACAGATTGTGAACAGAAGGTAAATTTTTAAGTATCAAAGTAATTTGGAGACCTAAATTTTTTTGATATTCAGTGATGCTTAAATATTTTGGGACTGTCTCTTTTAGTTTGCTAGGTAAGGCTCTAATGATTGGGAGTTTGTTCCCTGTTTTTGCACATACATGATCTCTTCCTGTGTATGCCCTTAACTCATCATGAGTGATTGAGTCTTTGTAAATAGACAGGGAAAACTGTTGAGTTGTTATGTCAGGGGTTTCTTTCTTGATGGTCAAATACATTAGTTGTTGAAGTGTAAAAAACTAAATTGTGTTAAAGTAACAGTTTGCACGGTCCTGGGAGTGTGTGTGTTCACTTGTTTATCTGCTCCTCTCAAGTACTTAATTGTGCTTTAAAATCAGTTCCTTAATTCATTGTCACTGAGTTACCAGCTCACGCTTCTCTGAAGGGCCCAGGGACATGTTGGCTGTCTTGTCTTTTTGGGTTTGCACTAAATTCCCTACGAGCACCTTGCTTTTTCAGCCAGCCTGCTACTGCCTTGGCTGGTTTTAGTAACACGTTAGTATTCTGAGTTTTCTGTTTGCCACCCATGAAACTGACAACTGAAAAGGCTAATTAGGATGAAGAGTAGGGAGGAAGGGAAAATATCAAAACTTGGACAATAAATTCAATGAATTTGTTTGGTTTATGAGTTGTGAAGCAAGGCTATTTATGTACCATTTCTCATTCTGAAATCAAGAAAAAACTTGCTTTCAGAAGAGGAATAAACAGACTTTATCTAAGCACCCAGTGGCTGTGGACTCTTTTAAAGGTTTTGTGAGGTATTAAGTGGTGTGGCCTGACTCACCATCCTCTGACTGAGGAAGTGGGAACTGATTCTACAACCTGTCACACACTGGAATGCTTTTTGGTTTAAGTCACTGCTCCTTATTGAGAAAAATTGTGTGAGGAGTCACTACTTATAGAATTTATAGAATTATAAAGCAAATGTCGTTAACAAAGTGAGGTTGTAAGGCTGGACTGATGAGTATTTCAGGCAGCAAAGTCATGTTAATAGACATTGAAGATTTCAGATATAAACTGACAGAGTGATTGTAGAGCAGCAGTACTTCCTAAACTCACAAGAACAAATAGTTGTTGTTTTTAACCCTTAAATCTGCAAGTCTGAAAGTGTTTCTGCTACCCATTTTACTTTGCCATTGTACTTGCCTCACCTCACTCAGTGGAAAAAAAGTGGTTTTGTTTGAGAAGAGTTACTACAAAATAAAATCCTACAAAAGTGAAACCATCATCCCAGCATGAAGCAATTCTCTTTAAGCAAACACCAGGTAGCCATAGAGTTCACCTCTTTGTACAGAAGATGCATGGGTTTGCAGTCAATGGAGGGGAATCTGAATCCAGCTGTTAGTACTATGATTATTATTTCTCTTTGATTATAGGGTGTCCATATCTAAGGAGAGCAGCCAAGCTGAGAAATGGCTGTGCTTGTGCTGGGAAATCCTGTTTGTTGCTTTGTCCCAGACAAAAGGGGGGTGACATAAATACTAATGGAAAAAAGGGGAAAAAAATAATTAAGGGATTGAGAAATGTTTTTGTAGTATCATCCAGGAAGCTAGAATTTGATGCTGTGTTCTTGAAATCCTTTTTTTTCTAGCACACTAACATTTTCAAGGACTTCTCATTTAATTGTTAAGATGCTGTATTTATAACATGCAAGATATCAAACACGTAGCTGATCAGAGGGTGTCAGGAGATGCAGGGACTATTGTGTCATCAATATATTCTGTAAATAAATTTCATTGACTTATTAATAAACCATATGTAGGAGAACGTGGGAGGTGTCTCTTTCTGAAATAAAACTCCTGTGTGCTGCAGCTCCTCAGAGCCTACTATGGGAGCTCTCAAGAATTATGTGCTATGGTCCTAGATCTATACCCTGTACATGGTCCTGCTGACATGTGGATGTGCTATGTCCAATTTACTGTGTGCTTTTTATATTAGTGGTGCAATGTGTACATCAGGGATCTGACTTTCCTCACAAGCAACAAAATGACCTACCTGTGCTACACAACAAATGTGGTTGTGATTTTGCATGGTTTTATGCTGATAGGTTGTGATTTTTTGTGGTGTATTTATTTTCTCAAAAGTGAAAATACTAGTTTTGTGGAACTGTCTTTGGTACATTTTTCATGATGGCTTAATAATAGAATTACTATGAAAACCTGCTTCCCAACACTAGAGTGTGATTTCCATACCAGGGAGAGGAATCCAAACATTTTGAAGTTTGACTGAAATTTTTAAAAATATTATAGGAAATTCTTCTTGGCATTTCTAGAAAATACTTTTTTTTTTCTTCTTTTTTCTTTCTGTCATAATACACATATTAAAAAAAACAGCAGTTTTATGAATCACTAGGTTGCTTCTGTTCTCAGCAGACAGGCCTGACTTGATCAAGCACCCCAAGTCATTCTTATGTGGGATGCAGTTTTCATGTTCTGCACATTACCTCTTTGCACCTGTGCTTTCCATTTCCTGAGAGGATGATGCTCTTCCTTTCTGTAGTTGGGATTTTGCAGAGCACACAGTGGTTAGGTGCAGGCAGGTACTGCTCAGCAACTTGTAGCTTGGCCATAACTGTCATGGAAATAAATGAAGGAACTGGAAAGAACCCTTTGGATTCTAGATCAGACCCTAAATTTATAGGGATCGTGTCCATGTGCTTTTAATTGACTTACTGGGGTTTGGAAAGTTGTATTTCTTCCTCTGATCAGTATTTGAGAAAGGCCAATACGGCTGTGTCACAGTCCATCACAAATTTAACTGTAGATATATCCCCAAATGACTACAGATGTGTGCTTTTCTGGAGTAGAACAGTTGACCTGTTGTTGAATTAATTTGATTACCTACAATGAAAGCTTCAGCAAAATATTTTAAATTTACATACTCAATACTGTAGCCAAGAACTGACTGGGTAACTTCTGCCAGACTCTTGAATTTTTATCCTAAGCAATATTAACATAAATTCTGTTCAGTCACAGAATTTTCTCTCAGTTCTGCTGCTTATGATTTACTTCAATGTCGTCTTCTGCCAATCCCAGCTAAAAATATCTGATGCCCAAATATTTTACTTTGTAATTTAAAGATGTCTTCCTCCTTTTTTTTTTTTTTTTTAATTGTCTCATATTCTGTGATGCTCTACCTGCAACTGAGCTGAAATTTGGAGCTCTTCATGAATACTTGTTACAGCTCCTGTCCTGTGTAAGGGGCTGCAATGGGATTGCTTTTAATAGCAGTGATTGAAAATCACCTCAGTGTGGTTCTCTGTTTGCTTCCAGTGCACCTGACTTTTCCCTAATCTTTTCTGTTACCTATTCAATACCCACTTCCACCACCTGATGTTGCTGGAAAATTGATTGCTTACGTGGGTGGTATTCTGGTTTATCTTCCTCATATGCAAGTAGAGCAAGTAGAAGTATTTTTCTCATCCCTGGTAAAATTAGGATGACCCACACACCTGTTTCTTTTATCCTGTCTCCAAATGCATTCAATATTTTCTGAAGATTGTTGATCCTTTTTTTCTCCTTTGATTTCACTTACTAGTGTTATTAGCCCTGTGCATTTCCATTTTCTTTGTGTTAATCAAACTTTCCTTTCCTGTTCTTTAACTCCCTACCTAGCTTCATTGATTTATTGTGCCATTTTAGCCTGTTTAATTTTACAGGAAAGAAGACTGATTTGTAGCATCCCCAGCTGTATGTTAAAATCTATTAATACACTTGCATTTACTTTACCAATAACCCTAGACAAGTTACCTTTTAAGAGTTAGAGATTTAAAGAGCAAGCTTAAAGTACTTACTTGGAGCCCATATTTGCACAACTTCTCTAGGTACCTGCTGTGCCTACCTAGGTAGTCTCTTATGTAAATCTTATTTCAAGTTCATTAATTCTTCAGCAGTTACACTGCATGGCTTTTGATTTTGTGGAGTAGAAATCTACTTTTTATTACAATAGATTATTTACTTGGTACTTATCACCCATATGTGGCATTTAGAAACAGTTTAGCTGATACATTTTGCTTCTTGATGAACTTACAGGGGCAGGAGTGAGTTGTAGGCCATACGAATTGAGTAGTCCACTCCATGCAGCTTTTTTCCTGGGCTTCACAAAGGCTTGTGATTGTCACGTGTGGGCCCATATCAGCTGATCTGCTGGGTGTGTGCATGGACTTCATGTCATGTAAGGGAGGGATGCTGCTGAGTGCTGGCTGCCTCATGGCTGTGCCATGAGCTGTATGCTCTTCAGTGCTTTGGACATCCATCTGCTGTGTGACAAGATGTGGATAGTTTCCACGTCCTGAGCAGACGTGACAGGTATTTCCTACCCTCAGGTTTTTTGTACCCAGTTACTGAGGCCTGTACTGGCCAAGAGCTTGTGCAATGCAAATTAGGCACCATTTCTAATGTTGATCAGGAAACTCAAAATACAACCTGCTGGGAGGGTGGTATCCAGGGACAAGGAATGCACAGTCTGATGTCCCAAGGAAGACAGACCATCTCTGGTGGTAAAGGAGTAAATAGGATTTGCTGAAGACCTTGGTGTATTTTAACAGGGTAAATTCTAGACCCAGTCATAGAACTGGCACTGAGGATAGCTTAAGAATTTTATGGCATCTCTTATTTGATGGAAGGCAGTGATACAAATTAAGGTTCTGCTTTTTCTGAGGTTTGAAATTTGCAATAATAATTTAAAAGGCATTAATTTGTTTGTCTTCTTATAGTTACAGTTTTATGTCATACCATATGCTGGTTTTGATTATTTGTATGAAGGAAAAACAAATGTCTTTTAGATAACCTGGATGACTTTGCTGTGAAAATATTTAAGTATCAAAAATGTCTTTTGCAAAAGCAGGTGGCTTAAAAAACATTTATATTCTAACTGCACTATATGGTCATAAATGTAATACTGAAGTAAAACCACAGATCAGCTTTTGGGCTTATTTCCAAGCCTAGAGGGTCATATGTTGTTTATAAGTTTTGAATAGTAACCATAATGGTATTGCTAGAGATAAGTTCTATCTCCCGTGTTACAGTAGCTTGAAATAAACAGACTTTTATTACTGGCAATCAATGAATACATTTTGCTTTATATTAAATCTGACTCGGTTGAAGATAAACCTGAAATGAGCTTTTCCTTGGCCAGTTTCTGCTGCTTTTATTTTTTTTCCTGTGGAGTTTAGTAGAGAAGGGAGGACAGCTGATGTGTAAACCTGTCTCCAGGTAGTGTGGGTCTCAGTCCAAAGAAGAATTGGCCCACTTCTGTGTCTGAATTTAAAATGAGTAAGATGTGTCTGAACCCATGGTCTGAGGTTTCCTAGTCCTCTAGGAAAAGTACTTTTTTGGGTAATGTATGTTACGTACACAGACTATTTAGCAGCTTTTAGCAGAAAAACCAAAGAAGTGGTTTCATAAGTAATGAAAAACTTTAATTTCCTATGGATTTTTCTGTCTTGGTTAATTAAACTTTTCTTTAAACTGAATTGTGCTTAATTCTTCTGTTGATTCTTCATTAGCCTGGAAAACCACCATGCTTTTCTCTCCATTGCTTTTATCCTACAAAGTATTTTGGCTAGCAGCACATGAGCTGCAGTATTCAACATCCCATGACTAGGGAATAAAGAATTAAGGGTGAATTTGTGAATCCCAAATTGTCCCCTCACCAGCTGTTTATTTTCACAAAACTTGTAGGAAGAGAATTATCCTTCAAATGTCTGCTTGCCTATTGTATGGAGATGAAATTTGCAAGCAGATATTGGGGAGGAAAAAGTGCACAGAATTTACCTTGATTTTAAATCATGATTTTTTAAAAAGCCCCTAAAACCATTGGGTTTGCACCCAGAGATGCTTGCTGTTAGGTCTTGTTTTTTGGGAATAATTTAGAACTTACATCTTTTGCATACAAAGGGATACAATGGCATTTAATGTTCTTTTCCTTTCAGAAGATAAAAGCACAGGGTTGTCTGGATGTGCTCACTAGGAGGAATTTGCATTGATTTCCAAATCCACGTCCTAGTTTGAGAAAGCATCGTGAACTGGTTACTCTATTAAAAAGACACCAATATTTCTTGTGAATGCTGTGTCTGTGCTTTTTAGAAAGATTTTTTTTTGTTACACTGCCTTTGACCAGAAATCTTTTAAATCACTTAGTGAGTGAATTACTCAGGGTGCATTTGGGTATTATGCTCCAGTCACTAATGAATTAAGAGCCACCACTACCTACTGTATTGGTTTTGCAGAGGTACTTCTGTTTGCTTCTTTGATTTGATGCACCTTTGAATCTTTAATCATTATTATGCATGCTAAAAAAGAAATCTTAATTCCCTATTTACACATTTACCTGCTACTCTAAATTGTCTCATATTTACCTGATGCTAGGTAATTAGGAAATGATGGAATTTATATAATAAATGATATTTTTCATGTTTCCTAGTTGGGACAATATAATAGCAAATAGCTTAATATGTAACAGCTTAATTTAAATTTCCAGAGTATTTTCACCAGTAATCACTTAAGCTTAAATAATTTTTAATAAAGAGATTTATACTTATGCATTTGCTTTCTTACAAGAACTGTGAAATGAGGAGTACGTCTGGGGAAATACTTGGGCCTTCTTACTGAGCCTTTTTTTCAGTGCACAATAATACTTGGGTAAGAATCTTCATTGAATGACTTAGCTGACATCCTTGTTTTCTCTTGCTTTGTTGAACATAAATATTGGTTAAGATAGCATTCTTACACAAGTACTTCGTTTGTCAAGGAACTATTAGTATTAGAGAGGACCCATCTGACCAGAAAATTCAAGAATGGTTGATTTGCTGACAGTTAAAAATGAAACTGATTAGTTTTGGTTTTCATTAATGTGAGTTTGTGCCTGTATCTGGGGAAGAGGAAAAAATTGTTTGAAAATGGGAGTTTGGAAAACCCTCTCCTGTCTTCCCTTATTTACCTTGAATACCAGAAGCCCATGCAATTAGTAAAACATTTGTTGCTTTTGTTGCTTGACATCTGAGAAGTGATGCAATTCTTTGCTCTAGGTTCTCTTTTAAAGGAAAAAACACCCCTAGATTACTTTGAAAGCCAGGCCTTTCCTGGTAATCAAGTGTTTACAGAAAGATGCTTTGTTCAAACCTTTTCTGGGGCTCTGTATTCTTAAACAAAGGGCTTTTAGACTTAAACACAGCTGTTCATTTGAAAATGAAAAATCAAATTAAGCAGAACCAGCTTTTGAACGTTCATGTTGTATAGGGACTGAAACAAAAGAAGAAAATACTGTGGTTTACGTTTCACTTAAATAACTTTTTTTAACATAAAGTTTGCAACTAAAAAGTGTGGTTTCAAAGCTGCTCATCTCTTGCTGTATCCTGCAATAGAACAGCTGCGTTCATTCTGACGCGGATGAATGACATGAATTAAACTAAAACCGTTGAAGTGCTCTTTTTAACATAATTACACCTTGTTCATTTTGGAAACACAATGCAAGGATGAAATGCCAATTAAGCCTGGTATGTTAATGAGATTGAGACTGAATAGGGGATTAGAGCGGACACAAATCCCAGAGGAATTGATTTGATATAATCCCTCAAGTTTGTTCTGTTTTCGAATGTACAATAACATTTATATTAACATTTCCAGGCATAGAATAAAAACCAAAAA
Source organism: Chaetura pelagica (assembly GCF_000747805.2). Lineage (NCBI taxonomy): Eukaryota > Metazoa > Chordata > Aves > Apodiformes > Apodidae > Chaetura > Chaetura pelagica. The sequence goes on along the minus strand of NW_009954215.1, from coordinate 6,439,670 downwards.
AATCCTCAAACATGTTCAATTTGGGGATATGGTTAAAGAAGCTGCACACTCAGTTTGGTAATCTTGGTTTTATTGTCTATGTTCATGTCAGATAGAAAGGAAACTTTGTAGGTGTTTGATGTCTTTGTCAGCTGAGTTCTCTTGCACGTTCATGCCATGTGTGTGTCATGGAGTTCCACAATATATAAATATTGCTTCACAGCTGGTCTCCCAGGCTTGTAAGACCAACATATAGAGAATGTGAAATTAATTATTTAAATACGTGAGTGTATATGCATGGACATATGAAAGTAATATATTTGTATACAAACAATTTCTTAATGTTTTAACATATTATGTGTGTGTAAAATAACAAAAACCCAAAACAAAGGCCTACTTCCTCCTTATAAAGACTGATTCCAATAATTAATACCATCATTTATGTTCTTTGGAATAATCATCCAGAACAGTGTGGTGGCAGGAGGGTGTATGATTGCTGGATGTTTTAAGCAGGACAGGGTGGAACATCTCAGCTGGTGATCAGACATCAGACACATGATGTAGATGCCACTTGCAGTAGCTCAGTTGGTAAGCTGTATCTGAGTGAAGAAACTATCTTTAGAGATATTTATGTTTAGATATAGAAGATAGTCTTCTTCTAATCAACTGCATTTAAAAAAAACCACATACACAAAATATGCATAATGAAAATTTACATAGCTGTGAAGACATAATTCTATTTCCTAGAAAACTCACTAGTTTATCTTCTAGAATATCTTAAGGCAAAAGATTCAGTGTGTGATGGATCTTAGTGCAGATCAAGAGGGCTTTAGGAGCACAATCTAACATCCCTTCAGGTTCAATCTGATTTTATTTCGAAATGCTGCATTAGTACCTGTAACTGATTCCTGTGCTATTAAATGACCTCTAGTGAGATCAAGAACTCATGCCACAAGTGTGTGGAGAACAGCTGGCTTCTTAGCCAGGAGCTGAATCAGACAGACTTCCAGTCAGAGCACTTCAAATGATCTTAGATCCTAAATAGGAAAGCAGAGGAGCTTCCTGTAGAAGGCTGCACAGAGGTCCTTGTTGCATGCTGAAGCTCAGTATGAAAAAGCATTGCCTGGGCTTTTCAGACTGCCAGTTATGTATCCAACTCAGATTTATTTTCTGTCATGTAAGTATAATTTTTTTGTCTTGCATGACTGAGGACTTACCCTGTTGTCAGTCACCCAGGGTAGGTTTATAAAGAGAAGGTTCACAGACACACTAGAAAGGAGAAAATTCCTTTCTAATCTTCCTGAACAGTTCAGTTTGTTCTTGTATTACTCATAGGTGGAAGCCCTTAGGGTTTTTTGATTTGTCCTGTATTATAAGGTGTATTAAACTCTGGTTTATCTTTGTGGCAGGGAGTCCAGTTGTTTAAACAACTATAATTCTTGTCTTTTGAGGGTGTTTGTAGTTTTTAAAATTGAATTTTGGAAAGAAGTGCTTAATATTAGCCTGTCATGATGCCTTATGATTAGCTACCCTCTACAGAACAGACAAGCTATATGCAGGGAAAACTGATGTAATTAATCAAAACATAGTCTTTCAGTGGTGGATTGAACCTCTTAGAGAATGGGTTTTCTTTCATTAAGCAAGTTTTTCTTTTGCTACCTCTGCTGACTTAGGGCAGCACCATTTGTCTTCCATCATATTTGCCTCAAAGCAACTCTTGGGTTAACAGCTAATATTAAACTGAATTATTAATATTGCTAGAGCTAATGATGTAATGTATTTAGGAAGAGTCTGGAACTATGGTACAGCCTCCTGTGAATGTGATTTATACCTACAGCAATTTTCCTGGTCGTTTTCTTCAGCCAAAATTCTCTGTTTCAGTCTTGTTAAACATTGTGTTCTACCCTGTGCTGAGGCTGAGAGGCTGTGTTGTAAGTGGCTGGATGGCAACCTGTCCCCGTTCACACACACCTCTAACTTCTTGACTGGGCTGGAATAGACTGCAATTTACTGAAGCATGAGTCTGTCCTGGGATTACAAAATGCAGCAGTTTCAAGCTGATCTGCACAGACTGTGGCAGAGAGATCAAATTTCCTGTTAAATCTTTGTACTTGCTTCCCAGCGAAACCCAAGGTCTCAATGGTTTTGTTCACTACTCTAATTACCAGTGCCTGGGATATCTAAAAGTCTTCTTACAAGGACATCTCAGCTCTTCATGTAGAACAGAACTTTCCTACATTAAAGAGCACTTTGGAGAGGTACCGTTTTCTTCAAGTTATTAAAAAAAAATAAAAAATTTAAGCTCTTCATGGTTCTAGTCCCACCATAGAGCTCCTACTTTCCCAGCTGAATATGTATTTTGATATTATTCTCCATAATGAAAATAATTTTACCAGTTCTGTTTCAGATGGTTTTGCATGCCTCTTCAGGGATGGAAAGAAGAAACCTGTCAGCTGGGTGTCGTATTTAAAAGTTGTAATGTTGCTACTGTAGTGGAACATCCTTGGTTTCATGGTGATAGTGTGAGAGCCCAAGTGGAATATGTTGTACAGAGGGGAGAAATCTCATCTGTTACTCAGTGCTGTGTGCACTGCTGCAAAATTTGCTGGCCACTGTGTCATTGTGCTGGATCTAATTCAAAGCAGGATTAGTCTTTTCACTTAAAAGATGCTGGCCTTTTGACTTCATTTCTTATGGATTAGGTTAAAACTTTTTCTATTTGGGTAGCAAAGCACCAAAGTGCTGTGGCCTGCAGCTGCTACCAGTGAGTGGGATAAGGGAGGAGTCCCAGTTCTGGGATGCTAATTTCCTGTGATACTCCAGCAGCTGGGACCTTCCTGCATCTGTATCACTTTATGTTACAAAAAAACCCCAAACAAACTAAAAAAACCCCACCAAGCCCCTCTCCCCAGCCAAAACAAACAAAAAAACAGCTACAAAAAACTGAAACAAACCAAACAAAACCTACAAAAAAACCCAAACAAACCCAAGTATACTTCTGGTTACAGTGTGGTTTTGCTCATCCTATGTAAGCAGCCAGATTCAGACTCATCTGGTGTCTGAGATTTAGAACTTGACTTCTACATTAAAAGTGTTGTGAAAGCTGGAATTAGATGTGTAGGAATAAAGCAGTGACATTTTTAAGTTGCAGACTTACCCAGGTATGAAGACATTTACTGAGACAGTTGGCTCAACAGAACTGCCTGATTATAAAATATATGACTGGAGCTTTCTTCCTGACATTCCTTTAATTATTTTATATAAAGCTCTTTCAAGAGAGAAATTATGGCTGAAATGATTCTAAGCTCCAGTTTAGCTGTTTCAATTGCCCTGTCTTCTGGAATAACATCTCTTAATTAGGACTACGTTTGAATTTTGTGCCTGTATTCGTTTGGCTGCTCACACCTTGGTCGTTCACCCCAGCCTTGTCTTACATCTCTTCTTGCTTTCTGCTCACATTTTCCAGCAGTGCTTTGATGTAAGTCTTGTTCTACTTTTTTAATAGATGAGGAGAATGAATTATATTAAGGATATGTAGACTCTTTCCAGGATTTGTTTTGTTGCTGTTGTATGTTGGGCATAGGGCTGGAGACTGCCCCTGACAAGCTGGGTTTAAACTGCTGTGCTGTGAAGTGCTTAGACTCTGTGATCCTTTCTACCCTCCTTCCCACATTCAATGAAAATGAGGAGTGATCCATATTTGTTCAATACAGCTTTCTTGTAATCAGACTTCAGTGACTGTAATAACAGATGCTGCCTATCACACAGTTGGGCAGTGAAACTCTGATCACTACTTATCTGAGCCTACATGTTTTGCCCCAGGCAGCTGGGTTGATAAATTCCTATCTTTATCTTATAGTTCTCGAGATGTTAGCAGTGTACTCCTTCCTCTGTGATAATGCTCTTGGAAGCTTTTGCTCTGAAGAATGTCTGTAGTGTGTACTTACTCTGGCATAGTATCAGTCTATGGATCTAGAGGGATCTGTAATTTGAGTTTAGCTGGATAATGCTGCAGCTACTACTGTAGCTTTACGGTGTGCATGAGTGAGATGTCACTATTTCAGTTTGCTGGGGCAAACAGGAGTGAGATTGAAATGAGCTGTGCCCTTTGCCTCATGGCATCACTGCTGCTTGGGCACAGCAGAGTTTCTCACTGTCAGAGGCACTGCCTAGAAGCCCATTTTCCTGGCAGATTTCTTTTACTAATAATTTAGCATCCTGACAGATACTTAAGGAGCCCATTGTATGTATTAGCCCTGCTAGAATGTGTAATTACAGTGGGTTTTGCCCATTAAATGTCTCCCATTTGTTCAGTTCAGAGGACAGGTTAGCTGCCTTCAACTGGGCAGAATGACTTGAGGGGGGAGATGAGGTGGGAAGCTGTGAGAACATGCAGATTTTAAAGAATCAGCTCTAAAAGCACTCAACAACTGCAGCAGGGCAAATGACTCATCCCACGGTGACTGGAATACTTGGTGTTAACTTCTACAAGACTCTGCCTGGAGCAGTAGGCAGTTGAGGGAAACATTCATGCCTCGGTGCTATTGATCTTGCTGGCTTCTGGTTGTGTAGCACCACAGCATCAACCTGATCATAAATGTATAATTTAAGATTCTGAGACAGCAAGCTAACAAAAAACCTGTAGTTTTGAACATTCCCTCTATAGTTGGCAAAACAAAAAGGTAAAGTTTGTACCTAGCTTTAAAAAAATTAAAGGCTTTTTCTAATAATTTTATTCAGTTTGCCAGCAAGTTACAGCTATGGGGCTGTTTACTTGTTTGCTTTAGCTATAGTCTTCTGGTTTTGTTATTAATAATGTATTGTGAGTATCAGTTAAAAGCTAAGCAGAAATTCAGACTTTTCTCAGAGCCAATTGAAAATGAAACATTGTTTCAAATGAATATTTTCCTAATTTAAAAAGGAAAAAAAAACAGCCCAACGATTCAAAGTTGGTGTAGGAGAAATCTTGGTAATTAGAAAATTATTCTTCCAGCTTACAGCTGTCAGGGAGTGGTAAATCTCACACATAAAAAGAAAGAAGAGAAAGGAGTGGAAAGCCAATTGGTAGCACCCTGTTCCTTCACTGATGGGGAAAGAAGGTAACTAGGTGATTTCTCTCATCTTCTGATATGTGTAAATGATAGTCCATGAATAACAGACCTGTAACATGAAGGATAAAAATAAAAACAAAAAAAAAAAATCAACCTGTCAAGTGTGGTCTGAGTGTGAAGGTGAATCTCTGGGCAATGCTAGAAGTTGAAAACTTGTAGCTTGAGCTGTGAGGCCAAGCCAGTGCTGTCTTTTCAGAAACCATCCCACAGGTCACTAAAATGAAGGTGACCTTAGGAAGGGTGTCCTTTGGTGCAGGCTGTCAGATCCAGCTCATGATTTTCTGAGTGGGGGATGCATGTACATGAGTTTGGAGTGAAGTCAAAACATGGAGTTGACTCTTCAGTTCCTGCTTTGTAACAGGAAGTCCTGTCGTGGTGGGATGATCGCTGGCAGCAATCCAAATTATCTTGCCTTTGGGTGGAGAAGGATGGGCTGTGTCATCACTGGACTTGGGAATGTTCAGAGATCAAACCCCATCTTCTTGGGTTTTCCTGATGAACTTGGCTTTTGTTAGCTAGTGAGAAAGATTCATGGCTACACATCTTAAGCAGTTGCCTTGTTTGCCTTAACAAAAGGGAAGGCAAGGTGCTGTGTGGTGATAGCACCCTGCTTCTAAACCCTAGTCCTAATTACACGTCCCCTTGGTACTTCTGCTTTGGTTTCATCATCAGCTCTGGTGAGGGGCTGTGGACCACTGCAGAGCTCCTGCTTCTCTGAGCTCAGCCTGTGCTTTGTTTCCGTAGCAGGGTTGTCAGCAGCTCTAGGACTGGTGGGTTTTAATCAGTCCTTTCCTTTTCCTGTTTGCTGTCTGCTCCATTTTCCTATTAAATGGTGATTGCACATTGTTGAAGAAGGCAGTCAAGTGTAAATTTCATTTTTTGCTTCAGCTAATGTTGCTGTTAGAGGTGGCTTTGCACATCTGTGAATATTCCCTGAAGGAGGAGGAGGGAAATCAATAGATGTAGCTAAAATGTTTTTTTTTAAAAATAAGGCAATGGAGGAGGTAGAGGAAACAGTTTGGGTACAGAAACTTTCTGGTTTAATTTGCTCATTGGAGCTTCCGATTGTTCTGCTCTGAGTTTTGTCTGAGTAGACAAATATGTTCTGTGTTTTTCCTTTTGTGAATTCAGAGATGAAAAGCAGTAGTTCTTTTAAAGAAAGGGATCTAAGTGGGAATGAAACCTTTGTCTGAATCTTCTAGTTGGGTTCTTATTTAAGGCCATGAGAGAGAAGGCTTTCAGTCTGGACTGAAGGTTTCTTAAGTTTTTCCTGTACGTCCTGTGAAATCAGTGCTTTAAGGTTTGTGCTCGGGGTTCAATATCAGATGTCTGTGCTTTCTATTGATGCAAGATCATTCCCCGTTGTGTGGTCCTGAGTCTCCCTTCATAATGTTGCAGGAGAAACCACATATCATTTCAGTTCTCCATTACTTTGGGGCAATGTTTTTTATGAAGCATGAAGCACCAGGTAGGCTTTGTCCTCCCTTTTCTGGTCACCCTGAGAGCTCATTCCTGTAAACCCAGGAGTTCAGAGTGACTTTTTGTTATCCACAGGCTCTTTGGTAACTTCTCAGCTGCCACATTGCTTCTTGATTGCTGTTCACATTTCAGTAGCAACTGTTGGGTTATTTTTTCTTTACATGTATTTCACTGGGGGCTAGTTTCCTTTTATTATCACCTTTTCAATTGCCCTGAAGTCTTTGAGCTGCTCCTATTGCTTAGATTTTTCTTCCTTCTGTTTTCCTATCCTATTACACATAAACTTTTTTATTCTTGTAGGCCCTTCTTCTGTTTGTTATTTGTCTTCCTAGCTTAAAATCCAGGTGCTGGTTAGTTTTTGAATGCATTATAGCTACAACCCTTTTGCTCTGAACCTGCCTCTTAAGCTAAGCATGGCTAAGGACAACAAGATAGTATTTATTTTCCTTCTTCCTTTCATTGAGTTTATATTCATTTATTAGCCTGTCTTTTAAATGAAATGTGTTCTGTGCAGCTGTTGACTTTTTCCTCTGTCTCATAAAACTTCTCTGATACTTAGGGCTGTAAAAAAAATAGTCATAATCTGGTTTGGGATTTTCTGTAGAGATTTGTTACCTGTGTGCTACCAGGGAAAAAAATGTGTTGAAACAATTTAATTTGTAGGGAATTTTTTGTTCACTCTTATGCAGTGGTTCCTGCAGCTGGGTATAATATCTGCTTAGTGAAGAATTGTCTGTCTTCTTCACTATATGGATGTGCATATTTATCACCTCAGCTTCATGCTTTCTTGTTACTGTCTTTTTGTATACAGGATAATTCCATTTTCTCTAACACTGAGTGTCTGCTTTACAGGAACCAGAGACCTGCAAATAAAACCTGCAGGCTTAAATCAGTGCAATCACAATGAGTAATGATTAAGCTTTGGGATACCATGCTGTAGGATGTTGTAGAAGTTCAAAAAGGGAGTAAAATGTTAAAGGAAGAAAAATATATTTGGGTCTATAATTACAAAGGTACCACACTTGATTCAGAAAGTGTCTGAGCTAGAAGTTGCTGGAGATTTGGAGAAAATTCTGCCTGCAGTTGAAGACAGAGTGCTGGGATAGATCAAATTTGGTCTGACCCTCTGTGACTGCTGTGAGTAGTGTTTTTTTGGGAAGAGCCACAGTCTGGAAAAATGGAATGTGTGTGTACTCAGTGCAAAGTGTGGTGGTATATATATGTTAATAACAGTGTAGGTGAGTGTTCAGAAAATTCATCTTCTGCATGACAAGACAGTTAAACAAGTTTCTGTACACCAGGATATTGAAATAAATGGCAAGTTCTCATCAGAGCAAATTCAATGTACTTCACAACCTGCTGGGTTTGAATCTCTTAAGTCACCTTACCATTCACAACAGGAATGTGGGTTTAATTCACTAACTGTTTAAAAATGTCTTTCTTCACTAAGAAACCTCAGCACTCAAAGCCTTTGTGCCTGTTACATTTTTATGGAACATCTTCAATTAAAATTAAGCTTTTGGAGCTCACACTGTTTATATGCAAAAAAATGGTTATCATCATAAAAATCCCAGGGGGGGAGCAGAAAAATGCAATAAAATTTCACACTGTTTAATGTTCATCACCCTCGGGTATCTAGGAGATTTCCACTAACTCAATGTGAATGTGAATTCCATTTGCTTTAGGAACTGAGTCTGCTTTATCAGCCAACTTGCTTGTGCTGCTGCCCATGGAGAGTCTGTTATGAGTATCTTCTTTTGAAATGCATTTTTATTTGTTTGGATTTCTCTCTTTCCTTAACTGAGCTGCATTTCTTTAAAGTGATTTGTTTCCAGTGACATGCCTGAACATCTTCTGTTGGTTTATTTGATCAGTTCTTGGCTGCCTTTCCTCCTTATCTCTGGACAGATGTTGCTTTGTGGAAGGTCTGTAAGGAAGCAGAAGTGCAGTTCTTTGCATTCCCTCCTCATCCCTACTCGATTGCTAAATCACAGCCATATATTGGGAAATATCTTGGCCCCATAAGGTAAATCTGTTTCATCTGATAAAACACACTAAATGTTATTACCTGCCATCCTTGGTCACAAGTTGCTGTAAGTGCTCAGTTAATCAGAAAACTGCTTATTTGTATTTTTGGGTTTGTCATCATGGTTGAAAATTCATTCCTTCCTCTGTGTCCTGGACTCGTCTGCCAGGACTGTGGCCAGGTTTTCCTTTGCAAAAAAGTCAATGCACCAGGACAGGCAGAAAATCAAATTGTTTCTCCTAAAGATACCACTATGCTGTCCACTCACTGACACCAGCTGCTTGCCCTCTCCCTTGCCCCTTTGGAAACCACAGGCTCTGTGTGTTGCTTCTAGCATGGCAGGGAAAAGCTGATTTCCCCGTCGAGAGCACTGGAGAAGAACCAACTGGCTTTATCTCTTCTCATTTCTCTTCTGTTGTCTGAAATAAAGGTGTGTTTTCCACTCTGAGCTGGGTCTCCTCATCTCAGACCTATATCTCTCATTTTGTACTCTGGCATTGGGCCTACTGAGAGTGAGATAAAACTTTGCTGTGTCTTCTTTCTGACGGGTTTTTTATGACAACTTCTGGGCTTTTGGGACATTTGGATTTTTTACCCGCTTCTGGAGAGGTTCTGTTGAGAAATGTTTGAGCTTTGAGTTTTCTGTGTGTCTATAGATACCCACATAGATCCAAGTGCCAGAATTTTTTGCAAGTTTATCATATAAACACTGTAGATAAGAAGCATTGTGCCATTCTTACTAAATACAGTCTTGTGCAGATGAGTAACAAAAGTAAAGAAGTGGTTAAATTAATTGTCTGCAGTTGAGTTGAAAGCCTGAGGCTCAGTGAGGCTTTGAACTTAGATCTGCTGAATCCTAGCTAAGATCCCTAACCTCTGAATTTTCCTTCTTGTATGTGCTGCTGCTGCAATTAATTTATAACAAATCATCACATGCAAAATATTTCAGTTGTTAAAAACAAAAGAGTTGGTGTATCAATTTTAGATGGAATTTACTTTTAAGAACTGGACAACCACTAATAAATATGTTCAAAGTATTATAGAAAGTGGAAAATTGATTTTAAGTCTTAAATCTGTTTTCAGGCTAAAGATATCCCAGTTTGTAACTGTGCATGCAGTTACCTGGGAGATTTTATATTCTGTTTTGATTTCTTGAGACAGAGGATGACCACTTGGTACTTACCTCTCTCCCACGGTAACTGCTGTGAAAACCTATTTTATCCATTGAATTGTTCTTTGGTCAAAATATGTGATAGATTTTTCTGAGATGGGCTGAACAGCTATCATTGTTGTTCAGCACTTCAGTTAAAGAATGGATTTCTTTGCTTGCAATGTGTAACTTGGGAGTTAATTGCTTATCTCCTGCAGCCTAGTGCAACAGGCAGTTGGCTAAGACTTGACTCTGGAACCCTATTACTCAGTGTGTTCCTAAGTTAAGTGTCTTCTGATGAAAAAAAAAGCCACCAGGAAATATGCATATAAGTTTGCTCTCCAAAAATTGTCTGAGTTCTTTGCCTCAGTGTTTTCAAAGAGAGGAAGTTCTCACCTGTCTTGTGAAAACTGGCATCTGAATAGGAGAGAGGAATCTGGAATTTTTATTGGAGGGGAAGAAGTGCAGTGAGAGTGCACTGAGTTTTCACTGTTCAGGATGAAATTATTCTATAGAGTGATGCTGGAGGCTTAAGTGTCTTAATTGTTTATATGAATCAACCTCTGTTTATACTTACTGTGTGTCAAAACCAAACCACTAGAAGAAATATAGTATCAGAGTTCCTCTTCCCGTCTGAATGTTCCTGGCAGTTGTCATGTATAGGATAAAAACTATAGAAGTAATTTAACAGCATTTCTGTTCTCTCTGTGTCACCAGTCTGCCAGTTTCTCCTCATTTAAGGCAATTACAGTGGGATTATGTAATTTATTACTTATGTTTGGGTAGAAGATAAAATTCTTCAGCCTTTGTTCAGTCTGGGAAGCTTCAGCAGTGCTGTGGTCTGGAGCAAGTGATTTGCAGCTGAGTTTTGTTAGAAATGACTGTTAGCTGGTCAGTCATGATAATGACTCTGGATTTGAATGCCCTTGCACCTCAGCTCCCTGCATGGAAATAGTGTGCTATTTCATGAAGATGAAAGAGGAAGAAAATGAGTTTGTAATGTTTCTGCAAAACAAGATTCTCCTTGAAAAAGGAGATGAGGAACTTGTGAATATGAAATACTTTTAGTGTCTTGCTGTAGAATGGCTTTTTGTCTCACTTTAGTGCAGCTGCATTGCCTGCTGTCTTTGACCATGAGAAATGTAAAAAGAACATTCCTGAATCTGTATATTGTAAAGTTTTATTTCAAACTGGGTTCCATGCTCATTGGAAAAGTATGAATATTGTTTTTTAAAGTGGTAAGTATTGGTTCTGAGCTGTTTCTCACAGATAAAATATGGCATGGCAGGGACCTAACAAGAGTTTGGAGGTTTTTTACCTTCAGTTTCAACCTCTTCATAATTTTTCACATACAGAAAAAATATTACAAGGAAAAAAATCAAGGAAAAAAGGGGCAAAATATGCCAAGCTTGGAGAGGATTGCCAAGAAAGTATTAGGCAGAACTGATTAAGGGTCATGTATCTGGGTCTTACTGCCCTGGCACTTGCTTGCCAACAGCAGAAGTATTTACCCTGCAGACTATGCTGATTGCCTTGGCTGTCTGACAGCTGGTACCACGTTGCTCATGGGAGAGCAGCACTTCACACAGCACCTCTTCTTCCTCTGAAGCTCTCTCTTCAGATTCCTGGATTGGTTCAGAAGAAGATTAGCAGTGGGGATTAGCAGTGTCTTTGCCAGCTCTGGTGAAGTCCTTAGTCATGAGCTGCAGAGCTTGGAAATGAAATGCATTTCAAATAATCTGATCCAAAGTCTGATGGCTTATCTGTTCAGGAAAGACATTCTCCATTTTTAGGGTGAATCTACTGCCCATGGAGGGTGAAACAGCCAGACACATGTTAAATGTGATGCTAAGAACCTAACCACTAGTCAGACCAGAGAAAGTGTGGTGGGCTGTAGATGTAAGACAAAGTGTTTTTCTTCCCTTTCATATTCATGTTTTCCATATCCAAACAATTTCATGCTGATCTGGCTCAAGGGGTCACAGTCTAATTCTTCTAATTGCTGTGACTCAGAGGCAGCTTTGGAAATATGTTCCATACCTAGCATACTGTGATCCCATGCTTTGCTTTTTGGGCTTAATGGATCTTGAATGGAAGCAATGCAGAAAAGTCTGTTGTTTTCTTTGATGTTTGCACACAAATGGCTGTGGATGGATGCTATCAATGGGCCTCTGTATGTGGAATGATGGTGTTTAACTAAGCAGTGTTGCAGGCTTATGGATGATTTAAAACTTTAATTCTCCCTTTTCCAAACTGTGGTGTTATCCATAAATGTCATACTTCATGACTTGATGTGCATATATATGACACATACTTTGGATTAGACAATAAAATGTATAATTTTATTCTGTTAAATTAACAGGAAATGCTTAAGCATTTTGGTCAGCCAGTAACCCCCTGGTTATAGGTGTGCTTCCTAGCTGGACAGATCAGCTACCACCACTTTTGCAGTAGCTTTTCCCCAGCAGTCCATCTCTGTTCTGCACAAGGATTTGGGAATAGATACATTTGGGAAATATTCAGAATAGAGGGTGGAAAATGCCCAGTTCTAATCTCAATTCCAGGCACAAAGCGGTTTTCAGGACAGCTGGATGTTTTCAGTAAAATTATCCATTATGAAATTAATTTACATCTCTGGTTAATTATCATTACTATCCATAGCAAACACATGAAATGAATAGGAAATTTTCACTCTTGTTTTTGAACTGTATCTGCGGGTTGTGGAAAGCAGCACAGATCAGGTGTTTGTTGGGGGACCCTCCCAAGCAGATGAGCTCTGAATTCAATAGGTTTGAAATGCTTACAAGAAGACACAAGGCAGGATGACAAATGTTGGTGTCTCTGCACAACAGTTTGGGCTGAAACTTCATCTGGATTGTTTGGTGGACAGGCAGCCCACCCCAGCACCTCTCCTGTATACAGCACCAAATAAAAGTGAAAAAAGCCTACTTGAGAAGATGACCTTTGCTTGAAGATTAGAACAGAAACTAAGCTGCTCTGCTGTTCTTTAAGAGCAGACTAAGCTTTGTATTAATACAATCACAGTTTATGGAACCCAGAGGAGAGCAAACAGGAGACTTAGAACCTACCTTTAAAAATAAATTAGATGTTCCCAAAGGCAAGACATTTACAACTATTACACATTCATATTTATCTGTAGTCTCTTTTTCCTTGCATTTATGTTTAGATCAACTACTATGCTATTAAATGTAATCATTAGGTGTTTTTCTCTGATTTTTTTGGAGGCATTGGATTTTCACATTGATTTTTTTAAAATGCAGAGCTACCAGCAGAGGCTTCTATATGATTACACTCAATATTTCAGATTTTTTTTTTTTAATCAATGTACACTGAATCTTCTGCAAACCCACACTAATTTCTTCTAATGAAACTGTAAGTCTGGCACCTGTAATCTTCTCATCAATCCAGATTTTACCTGCTGAGGTCAGAACTCTTCTGCACCCAGCACTGGTAACCTGTTCTGCCTAGGATTTCTGTCTAGCCCTCACTTAGAAAGATGGTGAGAATAACCACAATTAATTGATGTCAAATTGATCTTGGTTTTCAAGGTTTAGCAGGGAGTCTCATGAAGGCAATCAAAGATTTTTCAGGCAATTGCATGGATTAGTTTGTCTCTCTTCAGGGCTCTCTCCTGGCTGAAAGATTTGTCTTGGGATGTCAGTGAAAACAGGCATTGTAATTAGCTTTATATAAATAGACTTGATGTTATTTAACACTATTGCTTACAATGTTTTTATAGAAGCTCAGAGAAAAATACTGTAAATTGTTTAAGTATTCAATATAAGTACTGTGCCATTTGGTATTTTTCATGGTGCAAACACCAGTGCATCTGCTTACATTGCTTCCCTGCTCTGCACCAGCCCTGAGCAGTGCAGAAATGTGCAAAGTGCTAAAAGCATCATTTTCTACTTCACAACTGATTGGAAGACCCCACAGGAAGCTTGTATGTGTTTGCTCAAACCAAATTGGCAGCTTTTTTCTTGGAGGGAAAAAAAGGTGTTTTCAAAAAGACCCAACACCAAAATAAGAAATAAAACTTGAGAATGTGCCAACCTGGCCCATAAAGGCTAGAAACTAAATTTGTGCCCCATATTTAAAATAAATGCCTAGGACTTGGTTAAATTTAGTTGTCAGTTATAGGCAAACCTGAAGTAATTTCTCTTATGTCCCTTGGGTTAAAGGCGTTAAATATTCTTGCTTTGGACTAAATAAATGCTGGTTTCTAAAATAAGCAAATAGTAGTTCCCTGTTCTGAAGCAGGCTGAGAGAGGTGAGATGGCTGATAAACAAGAGGGAAATTACATACATTTGGTATGTACAAATGTGCCACAAATTACTGGTGTTTCAAAAAACATTATTCTTTCTGGGTATCTAAAAGCTGGGTGTTCCTTCCTGCACTCAGTCATGGTTGTTAGTGCTTAGAGGTGACAGTTTCACTGGAATTCTGGGAGTGGTTACCTTAGGAAAAAAATTTTAATATCAGATGCAATCTTTTATTTCATTTTAATAGTTTAACTCAGCCTTAAAAAAAAAACAAAACACGACAACAAAAAAAAAACCAACCACTGAGGAGCCAACAAACAAGATGGTTTTGCTCAGCCTTTGTTCCATTGGTGGTGGTGGCAGAAAACTGAAGTTTCTCATCTGGTTTAAAATATCAACTTGACCAAGTAATCTCTGTGCTGTAGTTAACAATAGTGGTTTCAAAATCCAGTGTGGTGTAACTGTGGAATTGTACCTTAATTCCCTTTCATTTCCATGCAGTACTTTTATCCTGCAGCACAGATGGATGAAATGAACTATTTCACAAGCTCAATTAAAGAAAAATTATCAACTTTTGAAACAGTGGTTTTATTCTGTAAACACTACTGGTAAACTGCAAATATAATTATATATATTTTTTTTTCAAAAAGGATCCCTTAATATCTTCCAATCAGTAGTAACATTTCCATACATTTTTATAAGACTATGAAACCAGTTGTTTCACTAGACTGTCCTGCCTTAATAGAAATGCAAAAAGCAGAACACCAAGATCCTGAAAATGAGACCATGAACAGCCTTGGAATGAACTGATTATAATTCTCTAGATTGAGAGAAGTATCAGAAATGAACTAATTTAATCAGCCAGATTAGGCTTTTAAAATACACTTGTATGAATTTTGTATCAAGTAACTACAGACTTAAGGATTTTTAACTAACTCTCAGATTCCTTTTTATAGATATATGCTATCAGTAACTAATAGTTAGAACTATGGAATCAATAATCTCTAAATAGATTAATGAATTCAACTGAAATAGATTGACTCTGTTACACTGGTTTCAGTGATTTCAAGTAGACTTTATATATATATATATATATATATATATATATATACATATTCTGAGATTTTAAAACACTACTGGTAAACTGCAAATATAATTATATATATTTTTTTTTCAAAAAGGATCCCTTAATATCTTCCAATCAGTAGTAACATTTCCATACATTTTTATAAGACTATGAAACCAGTTGTTTCACTAGACTGTCCTGCCTTAATAGAAATGCAAAAAGCAGAACACCAAGATCCTGAAAATGAGACCATGAACAGCCTTGGAATGAACTGATTATAATTCTCTAGATTGAGAGAAGTATCAGAAATGAACTAATTTAATCAGCCAGATTAGGCTTTTAAAATACACTTGTATGAATTTTGTATCAAGTAACTACAGACTTAAGGATTTTTAACTAACTCTCAGATTCCTTTTTATAGATATATGCTATCAGTAACTAATAGTTAGAACTATGGAATCAATAATCTCTAAATAGATTAATGAATTCAACTGAAATAGATTGACTCTGTTACACTGGTTTCAGTGATTTCAAGTAGACTTTATATATATATATATATATATATGCACATTCTGAGATGTTACAAATGTCATAAAATCAGCCAGGGGTCAGAAAATAACTCTCCTAGGCACGTATGCTACCACAGCATGATGCTAAATAATATAGTATATTTAGAAACTTTTATAGATTTGGGGTTTTTTGCTGTTTACTGTTTTTATTCAAGTTGAGAACTACTTTGAATGGCCAGAACATCAAAGAAATAAAATCCTTAGCAGTCTGTCTGTTCAGGCACTGAACATGAACAGAATAACCTCCTGAAAATCCTGATGATCTTGTGTGACTTTAGTGTTCTGTCCTTTGAATTTTGTGTTGTTTTCTTGGTTGATTGCTTAAAAATTATTTTTCTTCTCTTTTTAACCTTCTAACAAGAATGGTACCCATCTATAGTTTCTCTGCAAGTTACCTTTTATATATAATCTCATGTTTATGTAGCAATTTAGAAAGCCTGTGGAGTGTTTCCTGGCTGTTCCCAGCTGACACTTGCATATAATGGAGTTCCTGCAAGTATTCCTTGGTTTGGAACATCACTTATAGGCTGTACAGCTGGTACATCTGCTCTGTTTAAAGCATCACCAAATAGCTGTCAATCCACAAGTAACTCTGCTCATATTTGTGGGTGACATTATTTGTTGCTGTTTGTGGAATGAGATCTTTTCTGTATTCTCACAAGCTGCATCTCAGTTTGTGAAGGTGTATTTGCAACGAAATCAACAGAACTCTGCTTGAATTCCTTTTCTAAGTTTTTAGGAAAAGGCAGTGACTTTTTTTTTCCCCTCACTGTATTGAGGAAGTTGGTGAGAGGGTTTGCTTTTGGTGTTTGTGCAAAATTGGTGATTTCAACAATTAATTTTTATTTTTATTTGCTTTGCTTCTTATTAGCAAGTCTGTCTAGACTGATACACAGCCATGAGAGGAGAGACTTGCACAGTGCCACACTTTGTTAGCAAGCACCACCATCAGAGTCTGAAGCCTCCAGCCTTTGGGAATGGTGCAGCTCTGAGTGCTTTGAACGGCACATCCAAAAGCAGCATTGCTTTAACAACTTTTCCCTTTCTAACCATCTTTGTCCAATTTATTGAGCAAGCTTGGTTTTGTTGAGTCATGTTGGTGGTGGTGTGGGATATTTTTCCCCTCCAGATCCAGCAGGGTGTTACTGCAATGTATGAGTCAAAGTCTTTAAGGTAAAGATGGATTTCCCATGAGCAGTGAAAGTCGTGCCCAGCTTTGTGTTGTGCTGCTAGAAGCTGCCTTGCACAATGTGCTGCTGAAGTGCTGCTAACATTACTTGTTGTGCCTTGCCTGGCACTGTTGACATTTCTTTATCCTTCAGCAAACTTTGTTCTCTGTGGTGTTGTGTGAAATCTGAGGGAAAATTCTGCCCTACTTCAGAGTAATTTGGTACATTTCTGCTAAATACCTGGAGGAACCAAAGTGGATGGGAGTTGTAAGTTCTCCTGCTTCTGCCTGAATTAAATGGTGTCACCATGTGACTCAGGTCCAACAACAATGCTCTCGATCCCCTCATCCTCCCACCCAGGTAGGGAAGGAGAGAGAGAAAAAGAGAGAGATTTGGCTGGATTGAAAACTAAACTACACAGCTTTAATTAAAACACTAATGAATGATATAAGAAAATATAGACAATTATATGCAAATATGTTCAGGTATGGGCAAAAGCCTCTCGCCTCCCCCCACCCCCAGCAACTCCCACAGCACTCACCTGAGATTCGGACAGTCCCGAGGAATCCTGGAGCTGCTGCTGGAGAAAGCACAGAGTGATGAGGGTCAGGAGAGCTCGGGCCTAAGGGTCGACGGTGATGGATGGACAGAGTCCTCCCCGGACGCCGGCCATGGACGGAAGAGAGGGGGAGAAGAAAAAGGAAGGAAGTTGTCCTCTGTGATCTCTGACCTTCCCCCGAGCCTATGTAGGTCTATGGAATGGAATATTTCTGGCCCATTTTGCTGGTTGTCTAACCCAGCCTCCCGCGGGGGGGTCACAGATCTCCCCTGGGTGTCTGAGCCGGCAGAGTGAAGGTGCGACCTTGAAGACCCAGCAGTTACAAAAACATTCCAGTGTCTTATGAGCCTAGCAGAACACACAGTTGCTAGTTAAAAGAAAGCTCACTGAAGGAAAAAAAAAATCAGCAAAAGGAAAACTGGCTTAATCCTGGCTCAAACCAGGACAAATGGCAAGGCTGAGCTGCAAAATGTGGGTTCCTGATCCCTTTCTTCTTTTTCTCTCTCCATCTTCTTTCAACAAATAAATAAGGTAGAATAATTCCCTGTCTGACTTAACATGGTCTCTCCTGAACGTTAGATGTGGGAACATGTGTGTTAGGGATGTTTAAAAAAACAATAACTGAACTCCTAAGTCTCAGGTTTTACACAGACCAGTACCATCCTCTCTTCTTTGTCTTTCCAAAGATCTAATAGACTCTTGAATAAAGGTTGCAAAATTGTTTCTTGTTTTACATCTAATTCTTCACCTTTCTCGGTTCATTCAAAGCCATTTTTCTGATCTTTGTTCATGTTATGATTTGTTCCCTTAGGAGTGATTAGATTGTAGCAAAGCGTGGAGAAAAGAGTCTGTTAAGCAATTGAAGGGAGAAGACAACATACTACAAGAAAAATGCCCTGGGACATGAACTGCTTTGATTAAAACCTTCAGGCAAAAGTTAGGAGTCTCAAAGTACATCTCATGTAAATAAGATGGCAATTTCTTACAGCTTTTTAATGTTGTTTGATGTGTATTATAGTTGAGCAAAACTGTTTTGCAGTAGTTACGCACCTTCCATGTACATTTGTATTTTTGTAGTTTCTTATTGCCATACAGATGTTAAGAAGCCTGTTTATGCACAAGAGCAGATTCCCAAATGCAATATTCTGTGCATGGAAGCAACGGTTGGAGTCTAAACACTGTTAAATTGACCATTAAACACAAGTGATTGTACAGTAACTTTCGAAGTGGGAATCTCTCACATGCATTGCAGGAGCGAATGAGTTTCTCTGAGACCTCTGGTAATTCAAGCGTAGGAAAAGCCCCATCAGAGACATCACTCAGTATTTAAAATATATATAAGAAAATTAATCCTTGTTCTTGCTACTTTTGCAATGCTATGTAGGATAAAACAGTACAGGTGTTCTTTTTTAACATGCATTAATGTGTGTTTAGGTCTCCCTATATATATACATGGACATATTGATACACACATATTGCAGGTGCAGGAATTTTCTCCACTCGCCAAAGCTCTCGTTTGACCGTTTTCACTCAGTATCCCACTGGTGCTGTGGCTCTTGGTCATGCCTCCAGTTGCACTGGACAACAAAGTATCAATCCTCATCTCTTCTACCCCCCTGATTCTTCTTGATGCAAAACTTTATGAATCATAAAGTAAAGGATTCATTTTTAAGAAGTTATCCATGACTATCTAGGGCTTGACTTCTTCTATCTGCCTTGGTAAGTTTGATGTGTACTTTCCTTCCAGACAAAAAGTAAATTTTGCACAGGATAGCCACAGGGTTCTCTTTATAAAATGTGTGCTTCTGCTTAAGTGGTTTGATGGTGGATAGGAAGCATTTCATTGCTGCTGATGGCAAAGCGGTACTTTATACTTCGCTGGAGGTTTCTGAGCTCCATCAGTCCTTTACTGCTAGGAGTCTGCATGGCTGGGTAGATGGACATCAAGACTAGAAATAAAACAGAATTTTTTAAAAAGGAAAAATTTCAACCCTACTTTTTAGGAAATCTTCTGCCTAGTAGAGGAGGGCTTGCTTACCTTCTGTGTTAACCTTTTACCTTTACTGAAGTGGCCACATCTGCCTTCCTTACCAAGTGAGAAGAAGGTTGCACTATTTGGGATAAATGAAGTATAATTTAGATATCTTGCTTTAATGTAGAGATGTAGGTGCAAAAAAAAACCAACCACTGAGGAGCCAACAAACAAGATGGTTTTGCTCAGCCTTTGTTCCATTGGTGGTGGTGGCAGAAAACTGAAGTTTCTCATCTGGTTTAAAATATCAACTTGACCAAGTAATCTCTGTGCTGTAGTTAACAATAGTGGTTTCAAAATCCAGTGTGGTGTAACTGTGGAATTGTACCTTAATTCCCTTTCATTTCCATGCAGTACTTTTATCCTGCAGCACAGATGGATGAAATGAACTATTTCACAAGCTCAATTAAAGAAAAATTATCAACTTTTGAAACAGTGGTTTTATTCTGTAAACACTACTGGTAAACTGCAAATATAATTATATATATTTTTTTTTCAAAAAGGATCCCTTAATATCTTCCAATCAGTAGTAACATTTCCATACATTTTTATAAGACTATGAAACCAGTTGTTTCACTAGACTGTCCTGCCTTAATAGAAATGCAAAAAGCAGAACACCAAGATCCTGAAAATGAGACCATGAACAGCCTTGGAATGAACTGATTATAATTCTCTAGATTGAGAGAAGTATCAGAAATGAACTAATTTAATCAGCCAGATTAGGCTTTTAAAATACACTTGTATGAATTTTGTATCAAGTAACTACAGACTTAAGGATTTTTAACTAACTCTCAGATTCCTTTTTATAGATATATGCTATCAGTAACTAATAGTTAGAACTATGGAATCAATAATCTCTAAATAGATTAATGAATTCAACTGAAATAGATTGACTCTGTTACACTGGTTTCAGTGATTTCAAGTAGACTTTATATATATATATATATATATATGCACATTCTGAGATGTTACAAATGTCATAAAATCAGCCAGGGGTCAGAAAATAACTCTCCTAGGCACGTATGCTACCACAGCATGATGCTAAATAATATAGTATATTTAGAAACTTTTATAGATTTGGGGTTTTTTGCTGTTTACTGTTTTTATTCAAGTTGAGAACTACTTTGAATGGCCAGAACATCAAAGAAATAAAATCCTTAGCAGTCTGTCTGTTCAGGCACTGAACATGAACAGAATAACCTCCTGAAAATCCTGATGATCTTGTGTGACTTTAGTGTTCTGTCCTTTGAATTTTGTGTTGTTTTCTTGGTTGATTGCTTAAAAATTATTTTTCTTCTCTTTTTAACCTTCTAACAAGAATGGTACCCATCTATAGTTTCTCTGCAAGTTACCTTTTATATATAATCTCATGTTTATGTAGCAATTTAGAAAGCCTGTGGAGTGTTTCCTGGCTGTTCCCAGCTGACACTTGCATATAATGGAGTTCCTGCAAGTATTCCTTGGTTTGGAACATCACTTATAGGCTGTACAGCTGGTACATCTGCTCTGTTTAAAGCATCACCAAATAGCTGTCAATCCACAAGTAACTCTGCTCATATTTGTGGGTGACATTATTTGTTGCTGTTTGTGGAATGAGATCTTTTCTGTATTCTCACAAGCTGCATCTCAGTTTGTGAAGGTGTATTTGCAACGAAATCAACAGAACTCTGCTTGAATTCCTTTTCTAAGTTTTTAGGAAAAGGCAGTGACTTTTTTTTTCCCCTCACTGTATTGAGGAAGTTGGTGAGAGGGTTTGCTTTTGGTGTTTGTGCAAAATTGGTGATTTCAACAATTAATTTTTATTTTTATTTGCTTTGCTTCTTATTAGCAAGTCTGTCTAGACTGATACACAGCCATGAGAGGAGAGACTTGCACAGTGCCACACTTTGTTAGCAAGCACCACCATCAGAGTCTGAAGCCTCCAGCCTTTGGGAATGGTGCAGCTCTGAGTGCTTTGAACGGCACATCCAAAAGCAGCATTGCTTTAACAACTTTTCCCTTTCTAACCATCTTTGTCCAATTTATTGAGCAAGCTTGGTTTTGTTGAGTCATGTTGGTGGTGGTGTGGGATATTTTTCCCCTCCAGATCCAGCAGGGTGTTACTGCAATGTATGAGTCAAAGTCTTTAAGGTAAAGATGGATTTCCCATGAGCAGTGAAAGTCGTGCCCAGCTTTGTGTTGTGCTGCTAGAAGCTGCCTTGCACAATGTGCTGCTGAAGTGCTGCTAACATTACTTGTTGTGCCTTGCCTGGCACTGTTGACATTTCTTTATCCTTCAGCAAACTTTGTTCTCTGTGGTGTTGTGTGAAATCTGAGGGAAAATTCTGCCCTACTTCAGAGTAATTTGGTACATTTCTGCTAAATACCTGGAGGAACCAAAGTGGATGGGAGTTGTAAGTTCTCCTGCTTCTGCCTGAATTAAATGGTGTCACCATGTGACTCAGGTCCGACAACAATGCTCTCGATCCCCTCATCCTCCCACCCAGGTAGGGAAGGAGAGAGAGAAAAAGAGAGAGATTTGGCTGGATTGAAAACTAAACTACACAGCTTTAATTAAAACACTAATGAATGATATAAGAAAATATAGACAATTATATGCAAATATGTTCAGGTATGGGCAAAAGCCTCTCGCCTCCCCCCACCCCCAGCAACTCCCACAGCACTCACCTGAGATTCGGACAGTCCCGAGGAATCCTGGAGCTGCTGCTGGAGAAAGCACAGAGTGATGAGGGTCAGGAGAGCTCGGGCCTAAGGGTCGACGGTGATGGATGGACGGAGTCCTCCCCGGACGCCGGCCATGGACGGAAGAGGGGGGAGAAGAAAAAGGAAGGAAGTTGTCCTCTGTGATCTCTGACCTTCCCCCGAGCCTATGTAGGTCTATGGAATGGAATATTTCTGGCCCATTTTGCTGGTTGTCTAACCCAGCCTCCCGCGGGGGGGTCACAGATCTCCCCTGGGTGTCTGAGCCGGCAGAGTGAAGGTGCGACCTTGAAGACCCAGCAGTTACAAAAACATTCCAGTGTCTTATGAGCCTAGCAGAACACACAGTTGCTAGTTAAAAGAAAGCTCACTGAAGGAAAAAAAAAATCAGCAAAAGGAAAACTGGCTTAATCCTGGCTCAAACCAGGACAAATGGCAAGGCTGAGCTGCAAAATGTGGGTTCCTGATCCCTTTCTTCTTTTTCTCTCTCCATCTTCTTTCAACAAATAAATAAGGTAGAATAATTCCCTGTCTGACTTAACATGGTCTCTCCTGAACGTTAGATGTGGGAACATGTGTGTTAGGGATGTTTAAAAAAACAATAACTGAACTCCTAAGTCTCAGGTTTTACACAGACCAGTACCATCCTCTCTTCTTTGTCTTTCCAAAGATCTAATAGACTCTTGAATAAAGGTTGCAAAATTGTTTCTTGTTTTACATCTAATTCTTCACCTTTCTCGGTTCATTCAAAGCCATTTTTCTGATCTTTGTTCATGTTATGATTTGTTCCCTTAGGAGTGATTAGATTGTAGCAAAGCGTGGAGAAAAGAGTCTGTTAAGCAATTGAAGGGAGAAGACAACATACTACAAGAAAAATGCCCTGGGACATGAACTGCTTTGATTAAAACCTTCAGGCAAAAGTTAGGAGTCTCAAAGTACATCTCATGTAAATAAGATGGCAATTTCTTACTGCTTTTTAATGTTGTTTGATGTGTATTATAGTTGAGCAAAACTGTTTTGCAGTAGTTATGCACCTTCCATGTACATTTGTATTTTTGTAGTTTCTTATTGCCATACAGATGTTAAGAAGCCTGTTTATGCACAAGAGCAGATTCCCAAATGCAATATTCTGTGCATGGAAGCAACGGTTGGAGTCTAAACACTGTTAAATTGACCATTAAACACAAGTGATTGTACAGTAACTTTCGAAGTGGGAATCTCTCACATGCATTGCAGGAGCGAATGAGTTTCTCTGAGACCTCTGGTAATTCAAGCGTAGGAAAAGCCCCATCAGAGACATCACTCAGTATTTAAAATATATATAAGAAAATTAATCCTTGTTCTTGCTACTTTTGCAATGCTATGTAGGATAAAACAGTACAGGTGTTCTTTTTTAACATGCATTAATGTGTGTTTAGGTCTCCCTATATATATACATGGACATATTGATACACACATATTGCAGGTGCAGGAATTTTCTCCACTCGCCAAAGCTCTCGTTTGACCGTTTTCACTCAGTATCCCACTGGTGCTGTGGCTCTTGGTCATGCCTCCAGTTGCACTGGACAACAAAGTATCAATCCTCATCTCTTCTACCCCCCTGATTCTTCTTGATGCAAAACTTTATGAATCATAAAGTAAAGGATTCATTTTTAAGAAGTTATCCATGACTATCTAGGGCTTGACTTCTTCTATCTGCCTTGGTAAGTTTGATGTGTACTTTCCTTCCAGACAAAAAGTAAATTTTGCACAGGATAGCCACAGGGTTCTCTTTATAAAATGTGTGCTTCTGCTTAAGTGGTTTGATGGTGGATAGGAAGCATTTCATTGCTGCTGATGGCAAAGCGGTACTTTATACTTCGCTGGAGGTTTCTGAGCTCCATCAGTCCTTTACTGCTAGGAGTCTGCATGGCTGGGTAGATGGACATCAAGACTAGAAATAAAACAGAATTTTTTAAAAAGGAAAAATTTCAACCCTACTTTTTAGGAAATCTTCTGCCTAGTAGAGGAGGGCTTGCTTACCTTCTGTGTTAACCTTTTACCTTTACTGAAGTGGCCACATCTGCCTTCCTTACCAAGTGAGAAGAAGGTTGCACTATTTGGGATAAATGAAGTATAATTTAGATATCTTGCTTTAATGTAGAGATGTAGGTGCAGGTTTTCCTGTCAGCAGGGCACTTTATATCTTCAAATGATGTTCAGCTAAGTGTAATTGTTAGCACCCAGGCAAACTAAATTTGTTTGGCTCCAGTGTATTCTCACAGCCATTAGCATCCCAGATAGTTGCTGTGTGAATTTCCTTTATCAAAACTCCCAGGTTATCCTCTGCTGCCACAAAATCCTTCAATTGCCTTTCTTTGGACATCTGGTGGTATTAATTGTGTGGTGGACCTCAGACAAGAATATTCTGCCCAGTTGTATTTCTGGCTACTAGTGTGGCAGCAAGTATTATTAGTAGTTATTGTTGCATACTAATTTGCATTTTCAAACTGCCTTTCATTGAAGGGTGCTAGAGAGCTACATACTGATTAGTTTCTTTTTCAGCAGCTTCAGCAGAGATTGATGTGAGCAAAGTCTCAACAACCAGCTAGATGTCCCGGAATAGGAGTCCTGGTGTCTTGCTGTCTCCCACCAGCAGCAGGCCTGCTCAGCTGTTCTGTGAGCTGGGCTGGTGATGTGGTTTAGGTACAAATCAGTGGCTGCATGTAGTTTTGGTTGTGCCTGCACTGCTTCCTTGTGCTGGAACACCAGGTGTCTTGTGGTTATGAATATTGGTGTAGTGTCTGTCCTGTGTATATATAAGGTCAACGGTTTATGGCTGTAACATAGTCTTCCCCTCTTGTTGTAGACAAGCTAGGTCATCAGGTCCCAGGTTCTCCAGTCCTGTGAATCTTATGGCTGATGGAACATGGCATTCTTCTTGCCTGTGGTGAGAAAGGAGTGTTTGCACAGGAGATTTGCTCAGTACCTTGCTATGCTGTGTAAGCAAAGAATCTTTCTATCAATTCATACAAGGACTAACCCTGCCTTTTTAAAGGTCATTTCTGTCTCAGTCAGCTCTTAAAGTTCAAGAGGAAATAAACTGCTTAGAGTTGGCATTTTTCAAGTCAAGTGTCAACTTTCCAAGCCCCCAAGCCAGAGAATGCAGAGGAAGGAGAGATTAATAAGTGAGCTGCTTGGTTGATACAGTGTGCAAAAACGTTGCCTTTTTTCTTTCCTTTTTTATTTATTTTTTTTTTTATGGGGCTTTGGAATAAAATAGAATATTGTTGAAATATCTCACTTTCTCCTTTTCATTTTGCAATGCAAAAGTATCCAAAGCTCTTTAGAAGTGCTTCTTTTCTCATTAGTCCACTGACAGCAAGCAGAGAGTTTGTCAGCTCCAGTGAAGTAGGACACAAGGAACATTTTATGACAATGCCAATACCTAAAAGCTCCTTTAACCACAGAATCTTATTATCCGGTGTGAATAAAATGCACTTTCAGAAAGTAACTGAAGGGTGAAGTCTCTGAGCAGGTGCTTGCCCTTAACTGCATTGATGCCTTTTCCCATGCAGGAGACAGTGGATCGATAAGGAAATAAACAGGAAGAATGGGCTTTATTAATCAGGTACAATGGAGGCAGCAGGGGAGATGGTAAGGGAAGGCAGGTGGCAATCGAAGGGCGTGCTGAGCATAGACCATCTATTGGCTGCCAAAGTGCCTCTATTGAATGTGGGAGATGCAGGCTGTGGAGGGACCAGGACTGCTAATTGCCACGTTGGGTAGCTCCACAGAGAGAGCTGTGCATCCCAGTTACTGTGTTTTTGCGTTTTTAGTTCTGGTCTTGGCAACTTTTTCCTTGTGTATTTGTTTTCCTGGCCCACAGAAGCTCTCATCAAAGGTTCTCTGCCTAAAAATTTCTGTAGGAGTTTGCAAAACTAAACAATACATGAACAGCATTATCTATCCTGCTTTGCTGTTACATGCATACACAAAAAAAAGCACTATGGTATGAACTGTTTTTCTAAAGTGATAGATAAATGAGCCTTGCCAACCATCTCTACGTTTTCTAATGGTACGTACTTACCCTTCTTGTTTTGGCTGGTTCAGCCATGAATTCCTAATGCAGGAGGGCTCTGCCTTCCCATCATATTATGGAAAACGATGGTGATGGTGTATTAAGGGCTGCATTTCCAAGTCACTTTAAAATAGGAATTATTTTCTTTTTTTCTCTATATGCAGGTGGCCACTTGATGTGAAATCCTACGTGATGTTATTGTTTATGCCCTTTGGGTCTTTATGTAGTTCACATTTGGTTTCTCTAGATACGCATTTAAAGTAAGAGCTCATTGGAAAATTCAGGTATTTTAATTTTTTTTCACAGTCCTACTTGTTATTGTCACCTGAGATCACCAAAAGGGAATATTGTGCATTTGTTAAGCAGAGAGAAGCTCATGAGCAGATCTTTTCTTGCATGAGAAGTTGATTCCCAGTCCATTTAGTTCCTGTTTCGCATTCTAACATAAATACATGCAGACAAGTGCTGTGAAGGGACTTGGCTAAGGAGGCAGGGCAAGGTGAGGATCAGCCTGATTGCTCCAGTCTGTAACATCTGCTGCTTCCATCACCTCTTTTTATATCCATTGAACAGCACAGATTATGCACATCTGCCTTAGCTTTCCATGCATCTGCGGGGTGCCTGTGATCTGCAGCCACTTTTTATCCTCTCTCCAGTGCATGATCCTTTTTCAGTCCCCTGCAAAGGCTGCACCTCTTGGATACTAAAACCATGAGGTAGGTGTAGCTGAGTGCTGCCATGGCCTTTGGGAATGAAGCAATTCCAAATCCTGAGAAAACTTGATCACAGTATGTCCAAATACTCTAAACAGCTACAGCCTTAATTCTTACAAATTAAGAGCTTTTGACAGTTTTTAAATCCTTTTTTATTTTATTTTCATGGGAAGCTTATGTTAGCAGAGCCAGATCAGCTGGACCACTTGCTGCCATAGCCAAGAGCTGGCAAACTGCACCTGTGAGAAAAGAATTTATTTCCCAGCTACTAATTTATAGTTTGGAAATTGAATACTCATCTATGAAAGAAATTAAATTACAACGTATTCACCTAAGAAAATGCAACAAAAATGTGCACCTGGGTAAAATTAAAGCTCAGTGAGATCCATTGGTGTATATTATAAACAAGCAGACCCTCTTTTTCTACTCTTTTCCCCAATTTCAGTCAGATCAAAGAATCAACCTAAATCAATGAATCAATGCCAGAAGCTTTGGGAAAGTCTAATAAAGGAGCAAATGTTCAGTGATACTTCTCATGTTTTCCTCAATTTGAAGATGAAGGATTTCTTGAGCTGAAGGTGGTATCTTTTTGTACTTAATAGTCCACGATGAATTTCCCTCCATTAATTTATTTAGTTCTTCTGTTGAAAGAGGCAATGAACAATTGCTTCTGCTTCACCTCCTGTCACTCATCGTTTTGCAGACTCACAATTGTTTTCATTTTTCCCAGACTTCTGTAGCAGACTGTAGTGCAGATAAACATCTGATTTTTTGCATTAAATCAGATTTTCCGAGCTATGGGGTACTGGCCAGAGTAATATCTGACAGGGGCATGAGAGTTTGAGTGGTAATGATTTATCAGGGCTGGTCTTCCTTTTTCTCTGTTAAAGTGTGAGGGGAGAAATGATGCCAGTATAGTGAAGTGAATATTAAAAGGCAGAATGGAGAAAGAATGTTTGCAGTTTAAGAAATGCGTGCCTAAATCACCAGAGGCTGGGAGCTGGGAAGTGAGCAGTTGAAGCAGAACCTATCAGGGTGTGACTGGATGGTCTGGCAGATCCAATACCTTCCTGGGAATGACACATTGCCTTGCATTACAGGAAAATGTAGTATGTTTGTAATTGTGTGTTCATTTTTCTAGGGATAGGGTCCCTTGAAGGTGAAGGTTCTGCTTTATCCACATCTCAGGAGAGAGAGTGATGAGGAGGTTGAATCAATCACTGGGTCCAAAAATGTCTCCTAAGCCATTCCACTGAAATGGAGGCAGCTTTAGCCCTCGGGCAGTTTTTGTGCAACCCAAACCAGTGGCTGTTGCTCAGCTGCAGTGGTGCTGCTGTTTGGCTTGGAAAGGAAGAGGTGAGTTCTTCCTCCACCTGGATATGAACCTGGTGCTCCAGAGGTTGATGAGATGATATGAGCCATTACAAACACTCCAGCTGAGACATTCCCTGGTTGTGCAAGGGCTTCCACTGTATTTTAATCCAGTGTGAAACTGCTGAGTTCAACACACCACAGGAACAGTCTGAGAGCTCATAGGATGAATCACGGGGCTGCACTGGTGAGGGCTGAAACTTTGCACACTGTACCAGCTGAATCCATGCTGGACTGCCATCCCTTCACCTCAGTGTTGGCACATGGACCTTTTTGATGCGTGATTGAACAGAGCTGTTCTTTTATGAGTGGTACAGAAATAAAATGACCTGGTTGCCATGTCTTTAAATATATTTCCCTAGCAGAGCTTCACCCTAAAATAAAGCATCTGACCTCTCTGCTCATCTAGTGATTTTGAAACCTGAAACTGGTATATAAAAGCTATTTATATATTCACCTGACTGGTTTCTTCATAAAGTATTAATTGCAGAAAGATTGCAAAGCAGGTAGTATTGTTTTATTAAGCATTAAAAAATATGCAGGAGAACTGATGTAACAGAACTCTAAATGTGGTTGTTCTGGGAGTTCTTCCACAGTGACAGGTTTATTCCACTTGCCTTACATTGCTTAAAGGTTCTTTGAGCTAATTTTGGGGAAGGAAATTAGAGGGAAATAGGTCTCTGTGCCCTGCAGATAAGTTGTAACAGTGTCAACAGTCCAGTGGAAGATTCAAATAGTGCTGTGAATTTCTGAGTGGTAACAGGGAATATGGATATCCATGAATGTTTTAGGAGTAAGGTTAACAGGACTTCATTGCAGTAGGTCTGATCTGGGCATATCCTTTTCCTGGGGAGAAATCTCTGCTTGGAAACAGTGTCAGAGAAGGCAGTTTGCCTCTGATTGTTTGCCCAAATGCACTGGCTGAACTCAGGATGAAAATATGCAGTTGTGTGGTGTTTCTTGGGCTTTTGGAGAGTGGGGCTGCAGAGCCACTGCAAAGGAATGGCTGATGCTCATGGTCTAGCTTGGGAAGATCCCAGTTTCTTTAGTCTCACTATCAGTCCCTTCAGTCATCTTTGCTTCTGCACCCGTGAAATGGGTATAATTGGGCCTATTAATTTATTTTCTTTGCCCCTCCTTTCCTTCAGACATTAGGAGGAAATTTTTCACTATGAGGGTGGTGAGACACTGGCCAAGGTTTTCCAGGGAAGTTGTGGAGGTCTTTTCCCTGAACGTGTTCAAAGCCAGGTTGGATGGGGCTTGGAGCAACCTGATCCAGTACGAGATGTCCCTGCCCATGCAGGAGAGTTGGATCTAGATGATCTTTAAGGTCTCTTGCAACCCAAACCATTCTATGATTCTGTGCTTAGCAAGTCTGTTACACTGCTGTGCTTCATGTGGCTTGGATTATGCTAGACTGCTTTGATGTAAGTTGAGTCAAAGCAGGTGGGAGGTGGGTATGAGATGAAGTTAAATTGGTGCTGGTGAGATAGGCCAAGAACAGCAGTCTGTCAGGGTGCTTGTTACAGATAGCTAAGCGACTTTGCAGCCATCCCTTTGCTTTTATCTGTGACAGTGTCCCAGAGGTAAGTGCTAGGGTGCAGTACTTAATTGGTTGGGTTTATATGTTGTCAACAAGTATCTGTTACGAATTCTCTTCTGAGTCCCTAATGAAAAACTAGACAGGTTTTCATCACATAACCCGGAGGGGTTTTCACTGACAAAAGCCTGATGCTGAAATGCTCAGCCACAGTTTGGAATTTTAGTGAGAATGATGATGAAGGTCCATCACTGAATTGTTCTGCAAGAAATATTTTAGACAATTATGTTTCTCTTCATTCAGGTAGTCTTAGACTCAGAAATTAACAGTAATATACAATACTCATTTCAATACTCATTTCACTTTGGAGTACTGAAATGCACATTGGAAATGAAGTCTCATTGGAAAAGGTCATTTGGAACAGATCCGCAGAACCTTCATGAAGCTGTAATGAGTCATGAGTCTATGAGGGCTCACTTGTTATATTGCAGTGGAGGGTTTAATGTTTTGTTTTTCTCATCTAAACACTTTGATCCTCTTTATTTTATTAAGAGAAGCTATTATCTAACTGTCAAGAGCCTAGAATTTCAGCAGATTTGTTTGCTGACAAGTTGGTTCAGCCCAACTATTCTCCTACTTCAAGCTGCCTGTTCCCAGATGACTTTTCTTACTCTTTTAAGTTTTGGTTGGAATGTATAACAGAAATTGGCAATATTCTTAGTCGCTCCTGATGTTCATGTCACCAGTTGCCTGTGCTGTGTTGCTGTGCTTCACGCCACTGCTGGAGAGTTGGGCTTGTGACTTGACAGCTTGCTGGGAGGGAAAATACTTACTGACTTTAGAGCACTCACAGGAGGTTTTTTACAATGCACATAGTACCTGATTGGGTTGAGAAAACCAGGCAATGTCTTCACCTCACTTCCCACTTTTGACTGTGTAACAAACCAAAACCTTTGACATGTGTTTGGAGGTGACGGGTTGGTCCAGGAGGACAGAGGTAGGGGCTTAATCTGTCTAGTGAGAGAGAAGCAGAAAAAAGACTAGTACAAAAAGAATGGGGGTATTTTACTTTCTTTATCATATGTTGGCATGGCTGTGAGTTCATCCAGCAGCCCCTAAGTGTGCTTATAGATCAGTAACTGATGGGGCCAACTGCATTATTCATTATGGTTCAGATTGAAATGAAATCATGGAGGGCAATTTTCTGTCTCACACTTCAAGGTCAGATGAGAGTGTTTATTATTCCCTCTCTGTTTATCTGTGAATGCAAATTGAATTTACTGATTCAAATTGATGAAATGTTAGAAATATAAAACTCATCAGAACCGACATGAAGAGAAATTACTGGGTAGAGCTGACCAGTGACTTTGCCATCCCATGTACAGACCTCTGCTTTGATTAGTAATTATTTCAATCT
Organism: Chaetura pelagica; assembly: GCF_000747805.2. NCBI lineage: Eukaryota > Metazoa > Chordata > Aves > Apodiformes > Apodidae > Chaetura > Chaetura pelagica. The sequence goes on along the minus strand of NW_009954215.1, from coordinate 6,408,445 downwards.
TTGGGTTTTCTCATTCCCAGTTTTGTTTCAGTTGTTGTCATTTTTGTTTTCAAAGAAAAAAGTGTAATAACACTTTGAAGCATTTAGAATTTGAATTAGATGATGTAAATAAAGCCAGCTGCAGAGAGGATGCTTGGATCCTGGCTGAAGAAAATGTTTTCTTTCAATACTCTTCCTTGGTGCTGTTTTTTTAGGGCTTCCTTGTTTGTTTGTTTGTTTGTTTTCCTACCTCCTGTGACAGTTTTCTTTATTTTGTTCCTCTGCATTGCACTGAATGTCCAAAGCTGGTGTTGGGTGTGATGGGGAAGGGAGCAGCCACTTTCCACCTTCTGGTGCTGAAGCTCTGAGCATTTCCTTACTGCCGTATCACCCACAGACTGACCTTCCTCAGCAGCCAGTGTTGTTAGGAGAGCAAAAAGTAGGACCTGCAAATGGGACCAAACAAGCATGGATCTCTAAGTAACAGAAATAGAGATGTTTTGTCTTCTCAACTCACTGTAATGCATTTTGAACAATTTAGTGAACATCTTGGCTCAGTTCTGTGTACCAGCCCATGGTCAGAAGGCATTGCTGTGGTGCACCCTGTTCTGTGCAGTGTTGGAAAGAAACTTGTCTGGGGGGGGAATTATTCTTATCTCAGAGTGGGAGTGGAAAATCCTTATCAGTGAATGCTCTTCAAAAATAGGCAGTCCTCTGTAACTGCCAAATGCCACATACAAAATTATGCTAGAGACAGATGACACATCCTGTACAGACTGTATGTGGTGGTAATAATTGTAGAGGACTTTTTTTTTTTTAGCTCCTGCTTTTTAATAACTGGCATTTTATTAAGAACATTTAGTATTTGCTTCTCTACCAAGCACTGCAAAGGGAATCAGTTTGCTCAGGGTGCAAGTGTGTCTGACTTGTTGATTAAGAACAAGAGCCATGAGCATTTGGACAAACTAAAAGCTCTTAATAGATTTATTTACATAGCTATTATAAATCACTTTGTGTATTCAACCATCAGCTTGATTTCTCCTGTAGTCAGTTTTACTGAAGACAGCAGCATTTTCAAGTTAATAAGCATACAAAAAGTGATGTGGGTTCAGTGGTTTTTAAATACCAGTAGAAGTTTTATTTGCCAAATAAATGCCTGTAGTAGAAGCTTTGGCCTTATGAACACTTCACGTTTGGAAACTTAGAAAAAGGACTTTTAAGCCCGATGTTATCTCACCCTTGAAGTACTTTACATTCCAGAAGTCAGTGCTGGTTGTATTAGACAAACTCTTCATGCTTCAGCTTAAAAGCAAAACAAACCACAGAAGTCTCTCACTTAATAATTAAGACGTTGCTTTCGTTCTCATCTTGATGGTTGATGTGGAAAGCATGTTTATTAGCATGACAGAGTATCTCCTGTCCTGAGGCTGATTAAGTATCTCTCAGATAGAACCACACTGGCCTTTGTGCTTTGGCAACGTTCCTGGGTTTGGTTCCTTGGGGCTTTGTGGTCAGCAAAGCTGTGTGTGTGGCAGTGAGTGTGTTGACCCCATAATGAAGGAAAGCAGAATATGCATGATGTGAATCTCTTTTAGTAAATCCAAACTCCTGCCAGTCAATTATGTCTATTTTACCAGAGCTGCGGTGTTAAACTTGTGTCATTTTTGTCCTGTAACTGTTCACTTTGAAGGAGCTGCATTTCTGAGCCTGATATTTATGTTGCCAGTTAGGGAGTAAAATTAAATACTGTCTCAACGATAAAACATATTGTCAGTGTAGTAATAAAGCTCCAAATGGCTGTCTGCTTCTTACTCATTTAAGCTGTCCACACTAGCAAAATCATTCTCTTTATGTTGTTCCCTCATTAGGAATTCATTATTATTCAAGTCTTCCTTGTATGTAGAGCACCAAAGTGATGAATGAACTGCTTATTTTCATATGATTTGTGATTAATGGGAGCCTGATGATGGTGAGTTACGTAAGGGTCTTTGAGAAAATACAAAGTGTGAACCAAGAGAAGGTTTGCAGATGTTTGCTGAAGACTTGAGAGAAATAAGTAGCAAGGGGAAAAAAAAAATAATCTTGTTTTCCTACTGCCTCTCTGTGGACTGCTTTGTGTAGTATTTTCTGTAGCTGTATTTCATAAGCCTATCTATAGGGCACAGGTGAAGCTTGATAGAAAATACGTGTGATAACTTCTACTAAAGATGTTAATATTTTGTATCATGGCTCCTGAATGTAGGAGGCAATTAACAACATGGAAATGTTGGTCTCCACAGTTCCCACTTGTGTTGTGTTTGAGAGCAGGACTGGATGCTGCTGCTTCAGGGTATTCCCAGCTCTGTATGTGAAGGAGAAAAAAAGCAGAGTAAGATGCCAAGCAATCTTATTTTAATAAAAGTTAGCATCCAAACCTCTGACGTTTGAGCTGAAATGCTTGTTGCATTAAGATAATTTCCTCCTTTCTGATGTTTGTTTTTCCAGTTTACCTGCCTCAAATTTATTACTCTCTGCAGCAGAGGTCTCAAAGCTCCCATCTGTCTTTCCAGCAGCATTTTATATTGGATCAGTTGTTTTCCATTTTAATGTAAGATGGAAATTTTTCTGTTTTACCTAGCACCCCCTTTTCTTTCCTGTGTCCTGTCCCTTTTTAAGTCATATGATTTTGTCAGCATCTTCTCCCTTCTGTTTTTTCATTTTAATTCCTGACTCAAATGATGGAGGCAGGTTAGGCATAGGCTGAGGGGGGAGGTCTATGCCTGAAATTGGAGGTTGGGAGGAGCCTTGAGGGAGGGCACAGACAGGGACACTCAGCTGCTATCCGCTGGACAATATGAAGACATGCTGGAGTTACTCTGTTGCTGCTTTTGCCTTCATGTTGACTTATAAAACCTGGAGGAGAAGAACTGGAATGAAAAATAACATTCTTGTTCAAGCTCTCTGTTCATCAGTTTCCAGTGTGGTTTATGTCTTTGTGTCTAAAAATGTGTAGGTATGTTGAAAAGGCTGCCAGTTGTCAAGCCTCAGGAATGGGTGTGCTTTTCTTCATCCAAACGTCTTGCTGCAAAACAATTTCCCTTGTTCCTTTTTGCCTCATTAGCTTGTGTGCTAACCTTTTTATTTTGGACTCTGTCATGAAGTTGTTGATAGTTGCAGTGTCTTCCTTTTTTTCCCTGTTATATTTGTGCAATAACACTGTCATCGCGTTTTCCCTCTGTACATCTTCACTGTTCTTCCCATCCACACTCCCTTGTTTTTGGTGCTTTCTCTTTGATGTGATCCTCATTTCTGACAGTTGGCCCTGGTATGTGCAAGTGTCTCATCTTTTTCTGAGTTGCAACATGACCCAGAAAGTGTTGCTCTTCTAATTGTCTCTGTGCTGCTGTGGACCTCATTTTTTCCTCTCAAGTTGATATACAGAGTGGTTCTTGCATCCTGTTTGCTTTCCCTGTAGTTTTTTTTAGCATCTTGGAGGTGGTAACTTGGCTACTGAAAAGGGTGGAATGATTAAAATTATGTTTTACAGATCATTGAGGGTGGGGAGAGAAAAGCTGTCAGCTGCTTTTGTAATTTTTTGAAGGAGGTTATTAAAATGTATCATACAGCTTCAGTATTCACTCTGCAGTCATTGTTCTCAGTCTTTCAAAGAACATTCTGGAAAATGACTTTTTATCATTAAGATAACATTAAAGTTGATTACAGAAGGGAAGAACCAAATATGAAGAGTCTCAACAGCTCAGAACAGAAAGATGTTGTCATCTCATTCCCTGGGATGTGGAACAAGGAACATTAATAGGCTGATAAACAGAAATTAGTTTTTCTCTTTGAGGCTTAGTAGGTTTTCTTTGAGCTTGCAGAGATTTTTAAAAATGCCAGTTCTCCAAACTTCTGTTGAAATGAGAAGTTTGGGCCTATTTTGTTTTGTTTTTGTTAATGCTTGTTTTGAGTGACCAAGTACTTTTGAAAAGCCATAGGTGTCATCAGTGAGGAAGAAGAGTGCCTCTGTCCCACTTCAACAGCATTTGCTGCTGGGCATCTGCTTTCAAATCCTGTTTTAGGTCAATAAGGAATAGAACTTTCTTTCTGGATTTTTTCTTTTTCTTTTTTCTTATAGAGGCAGTTTATATTGTATTTAATGTGGTTTCTAGAATAGTTATCAGTCTGTCCTAAGACAGGAAGAAAGGATCTCAATGATTTGCTTTGGCATGGTGTGAAGAGTTGTAAGGAAGTTGAATTTCATGCTTGCTATGGCAAAGAAACCTGTGGTAGCAGAGTCAGTTCTGAGAGTTCAAGTATTATCTTTTTTCATAGACATCTCTGACATTTATACTTTATGTACATAAACATCACATTTTATTCAAGGCTGAAATACAAACAGATGATTATGTTCTTCCCAAACACTATGTAGTGGCTGAGGAGATTGCCCATTTGTCTGTCTTTGCTTAACTTTCCTCATTATCTAAAACAGTTGTTTTCCAACCTAGTTTGAGAGGTGTCGGTGAGTCTGTGCTCTCCGTGAGATGTGAATCTCAAATATTTTTCATTATTTCAAGAAGGAAACCTGGTGCATGTCTCATTTTAATTTGTCAATATCAGCTCAATCACAAACCATCAGTCCACTCAGCATTTATAGAAACAGGTCAATATATTGGGAGATTAGGAAAGAAAATATTTCTCCATTGTCCTATCAAAATGTTTTTCAATAATCAAATGTGAGATTCTGGCTGTTTTCTAGTATTTAATCTTAGGTTTGAATTTTTTCTTCTGTTCTGACTCTCATCAGGACTAAGTTTCTTTGGTAGAGCAAACAATATTTGCAGTGAGGTTTCTGGGATGGGGAAGGGAGCATCCAGTGTAAGGCTGGTGCTGCTTCATGCTTCATCACCATAGATACTACTCTTGGGCACAGGTTCCCTTTTTAACTGATTAATTAAAACAGAACCAAGGAAGTAGTCTTGCCCTGATAATGAAATTATCCATTTTCAAATGCAGATTTGAAGCCCTCTTGATGAACTTTCCCACCTGAATACAACAACGAAGAGACTATTTCACAATCCCTGATTATTAAATTGGTCTGTGAATGGTTCCAAATTGAACTGGAGCTTTAAGCAGGCTTCCAATTCATCCAGCATTTTAAAATGCATGTTTTTCTTCAAGGAGGAGGATTTTGAGGTAGGAAGACAGTTGCTTGGGGATCTTTTTGAATTCCTACATAAATTTCCCAAGAAGTGCAGCTTCTTGGCCTGGCAGTGCAGGATGTACTTGATTTTATGCTTGGTGTTTTTAAGGCAGTGTTCCCTTTCAAATCTATTTAACATTACCTTAATAGCAGTGCTATTTTATTTAAAAGCATTTTGATTTATTTTATTTTAATTATAATGATAAACAGTACCTTTCTGAAGCACATGTACATTTCCTAGTATTGTTTTTAGCATCAGAGAAGCAAAGATCTTCTATTCCTGCCTAAACTAGAGATGTTGGGTTTGATCTTTCTAGCTTCAGGGCTTTTGACTTGGAGCTATATTATTTTTCATGTGCTGCTCATTCTTTAAATACTTAAGTTAGTACAGTCTTGGATGAACTTGTCATTGTTAAATTACTCTTAACCATCACAATAATGATTTCACGTATTTTGATATTGATCAAATATTTGGCCAGCAATACTTGATCTGTGATGAGCTGCTTGCTGAGTGCATTGAAGCAGCTGCCCACTAGGGTTCCAGCAGCAGACTGACTGCCTGAAGGATGTACATCAAGAACATCTCCAGGAATACATTGTGCGTCATCATATCATGCTGCAAAGAGAGCTAAGAAGAGGGACTAAGCTATTCAGGCTTAATTAAGAATCATGTCCACATTGCAAAAGAAGTGCTAATCACCTGGCCTCAGAAGACATTTCTCTTCCAATATAGGTTGCTGGAAAGAGCAGTGTGCAGGTGGTGACTATAATTACTTGCTGAGTATTATCTGTCTGTCAAAGCAGATGATATTAAACTTCCCTTTTACTTCTACTTTGTTAGAATAAGATTAAAAGATGCAGTTGAACCCAAGATTGTGCATAATTTGTTGAAAATAAGGCATCTTCTCAAAGGCAAATGGATTGATTTTGAAGTAGATTTGCAGCAATTTCAATGCTTTGTATTTCTGAGGTTCCATGATTGTAATTGCCATGTGCTGAACAAGAAGGCTGTCACTGGGATGGCTCTTCTCTCCTGTCTTTTTCTGAGAACACCTGATAATGAGACTGCAACTCCTCGGTTTCCAGCGGTGCAGCTGTAAGATGAAATGTCACCAGTGTCCTGGTATCATGATGATGCTGCTTCTCTCAAGTTTTTCTGATCTGTCTGACTAAGAGGCAGGGGCCACAATGTCACAGGTCTGTTTTATCTTTCTTAGTGCCCGAGCACTGGAGAAGGCCCGACAGCATTTACAGGAAGAAATACTGCGGATTCAGAGCCAGCTCTTGGATGAGAAGAAGAAGCGTGAGCAGCATGAGGCGCTGGTCAGACGGCTGCAGAAACGTGTGCTCCTGCTCACCAAGGTGAGTTTCCAGATAATGTTTGGAAGAGTCTGTGTCCTTATTTCTTTCCTTCAGGTGTAGTTCTTGCTATTTCTTCTTCGTTCACCTCCATGACTGGTGCTGCAAAGTTGCTATGAAGTCTTTGCCAAGCAGGTTCTGTAGGAGACAAGAAGCTTGTCTCTAGGGCTGTGTTAGAACAGAAGTATGAGGATATTCTCAGGCCTTGCTAAAGTTCTCCCTGTCTGGGCTCATGCTATATTGGCAGTATGTGACTTTGTCTCAGGCTTGGCATTTGTGTGAGGGCAGGGAATTGAATCATGTTGTCACTTGAGTGTTTTCAGCCACTGAAGGGAATTTATAATGGCTGTGGCTGCGTCGCCTCCTTTCCTGAGGAGAATGAAATGACGGCACCTTGTCAACTGTTCCTGGGGAAAAACAATTTACAGAGAGTAAGAGATTCGCCTTCCTCTTACACTGAAAGTCTGTTCAAATGTAATGGTAGGCACTAGACCAGTAAATTGAAAATACATCTTAAGATTCTTTCTATAGGATATATCAAAGAAGTCTGCATTATCCTGTGTCAGGTATGCTCTTGTGGTGAATTCTATACAATAATTTTGAAGTCTGTAGAGCACTGAAAACTTTATATTAAATTCTGAGTGTGCTTTTTCCCCAAAGGGAATAATAGTTCTCTATAGTCAGAATGATGGTTACTTCACTTTCCAAGAATACTCCTTACAAAACTTCACTCATCTGAGCAATCTCTCTGACATTATAAAGCTGCTCACGTACAGAAGCTGGTGTGTGTGCATAAGGTCAGACTCAACTAGTTAGAACCTGTGACAGGGAGCCAGGCACACCACTGTGGATGGGAAGGCGGAATGCTGGTATGGAAGTGTCTGAGCAAGGGAGAAAGGAGCTGTCCTGTTCCTTGTGCTTTAGGCTTTAATTTTCAGCATCAACTAAAGCATTTGGATTGGTTTGAATTGTGCTGCGCCGAGTTCTGTGCAATTCTGTGTCATCGTTGAGCCAAGAGGCTGTGACATATGGTGCCTTACGCAGGGCTTCTTGAAGCACGCAGCAACCACTTCACAGGAGGATATTCTATTAGATCTTCTGCCTGCAGAATTTCATGCCGTGGAGAGTCACATAAGAGAAAAATGACAGCAGTTCCTTCTGCTTCACATGGAGGCAGGCACTGCAGTCAGGGTGGATGGACCAAATCCACTCCATGGAAAGGGAAAAGACATCTCTTTTCCTCAGTCTTCCTAACACCCCCAGCAGCAGACAGCCCTCCATCCTGCTCTACTTTGGTACTGGCATGGCTGGATATGTCACAGGTAGACAATGAACCTGACAAAAATCCTTCCTTTACAGCCTTCTCAGCTATCTAGCATTGCACTGGGATGCTCAAGTCTGAAGAGAGTTTCTCAGATGGTTTCTAAAATATTCCCTTTGTTAACTTATTCCCAGTCCTCAGCAGAAACCTGTTTTGCTGAAGAACACAAAATATAATTACTTTTCTTTAAGTACTGGATGAAAAGACATCGGTAGTTTGTTATGTGATGGGTTGTACCCTAATTTATATAGAAAGATAGAGCCCTTCCTTCATTTGCTGCTCTGTTTATCCTCCCCCTGAAGGGATACAGAGGAAAAGTTGGAAAAGTCCTTCATTGCATCATGGTAAATAAACTTGTATTTTGACAGTGGAAGTTTTTTGTGTGCTGAATGGTTCCTCAACTGACTTGTTTTAAAGGATTAAAGACTTGGCTGTTCTCTGAAAATTTATATTCCTTCCAGAGAATGCTAGGAGTCCTTTGTGAAGAAGTACATGCATTGTGACACTTGGACAATCTATTCATGGCACTCTTTCTCCTGCTGGTTGCTCTTCTCATGCGAGATCAGAAGAAGTAACTTCATTTAATTAAAGAAGTATGATATTGTGATTTAAACCAAGATTGAGCAAATATATTGCCTGTTAAAAATAATTATTTTACATTGAAAGCATTTCACCTAGAATGTGTATTTAATCATCTAATTAGTGGCGTCAGTACTACTGTGTGCTTCTGTGTAATCTGAGAGTGGATAAGATGAGCTCTCTACTGAATCATTGTCTTGTTAAATAGGATGGTGAAAATCTAATTTGGGGAAGACTGTTATATATATATATAATTGAATTGCTATTGCTTTTGATAGTATAATTTTTGTATTTGTGTATATCTGACCCTCTCGTAGGGCAGTGAATCTGGTCCTGCATGCTGAGCAAATAAGGACTGAAAGGCATCAGACATGTTTAACAGTGCGAGTGTAATGCAGTAATAGGCATCCTCTCTTTGGGCTCAAGCTGTAACTTGGAAGTCTTAGGTCTTGAATATGTTATAAAAGATCAATAGAAAATGATAAACTGTTCTTCATTTGATAACAGCAGTACCTAATATAGTAGTAAACATACTCTCTTCAGGAGGTACTTGCTTTGCCAATCTGATTCCTTCTCAGCTTACTTTTATGGCTATTGATTTTTTTCCTCGAGATTCAAGCAATAATTTTTGGCTTTCACAGATTGCCTGCCTCACTTGTTCAGTCTTGTTCATTTTCTACTTGCCACAGTCTCTCTCTTTCTTGGTTGCTCTTGTATTTCCATTTCAGTGCATTTAACTTCTCCCTCCATTGCTTGCTTCCTCGCCTCATTTACTTCTTTTGGGCTTCCTTGACCTTACTCCTGCCTTTCCAGTTGGTTTACTCTTTGGAATTGGCACAATTGTCACTTTAGCATACTTTGGTGAGTCACTGCAAATCTGTCTTCCCTGGCAGACTTGAGGAGCAGCATTCTCCAATCTTTGCCATTCTAGTACAGTGGTCCAGCCCAGTTGATTTCTCCTCTTAACAGGGGACTGGCAGAGGATTTGTGTCCTGATTATTCCTGTTGACAAACTGCTGTTCAGAACATGTTAGTTGATCACTTTCCCCCATATGTTCTTGTAGATCAGGGCAGTGCTTGAAGGGATCTTCTGGAATGTCTCTCTATTCATTTAAGGTGATGAAAAAGAAACTGATGTTTGAAGGGATGTATTCACTTACTGTGTTAGAAATCCACTTGGCTGGATTCACTGTCTGTTCTGCTGTCTCTTTGCTTTGGCTTTGCTCAGAGTTTTAGGGAAGTCTTTAATCTTTGCTTTATTACTTGAGGTAGTTCCAATACAGCAGTAGTGGGAGATATCTGAAATGAGGGGTAAAGACCTAGTCCCTCTCTGCCCTTTTTCCTGTTTGATTTACTTTGAATGCCATGTTTACCTACACAGCTCTGTATTTGACTTGTGTTGTCTTTAATCTTGTGAGTATTTCTCTTTTCTAAGTGCTTTGCACACAAGTTCTGGTCTTTGTTTATAAAGTAGGCTTATTATAAACAGTCAATTCTGCTACTGAATTGCTAAAATTTGAATCTCTTAGGAAATTTTTCATGACATATAGGTCTCCCAAGATGAAAACCCCCTTCTGAAAATCCTTATCTGAGTGCAAGCAGCTGATTGAGGCACTATTGGAAAGAAAGCTCTGGTCTGTTTGTTTTGGGAGGCGCAAGTGGACCTTGTGCAGGAGACGTGAGGTTGGACAAAAACAATAAGAGCATGTTGAATGGTTCCCAAAGCCTTCTGATGTGGAGGGCCAAAACATGACTTTCATGGATCTTCACAGGGTTTTCACCTCCACCTCTCCTCATGTGATGTAACCTGGCCTCGATCAGCTTTTTGCTATATTTGTTATTTAGCTGCTGTTTCTGTTTAGACCTGCCAGCCCCTTCTCCTGCATGTGTACAGTTCAGTGACATCTTAAAAAAGTTACTTCTGTGCACAGAACTTGTGGACATAACTGCATGGAGCTGCAGAGTGAACAGGCACAGCCTGTAGAACATGCAGCAGATTTTAGCAGAGACCAAATGCCCTTTCTGCTTGTAGCTGTGTCTCTGGAAGCTCTTGCCTGTTTGTATATACAAGAACTCAAAATATGAAGCCGAATTTCAGTTACTTCTTGTAACTTATTGCATTCCTTGCTTTAAAATAATGCAGTGAATGAATTAATTAATCTGATTGCACTAGATGTTGGGGTTTTGCTGTATTTATTTCCCCTCTGTGCATTTATCTGCCTTTAAGTACTCCACTGCCTGGAGAAGAGGCTGAAAAATTTCATTTTGTTTTCTGAGCTTTCAACCAGATCATGTGATCTGATAGGAAATCTCTTTCCATTGAGACATAATTTAGGTCATCACCATCAAAGTTAGGGATCAAACAAGTATTGATTAACCGACTCCAGCAGACTGTTCATAGACATGTTCCTGGTGATATCTTTACCGTAGTCAGTGGGAAGTATGTAAGTGACTTCTAGAGCTGAGAATGGCAGAGATGCATCAGAGATGGGAGTAGGTAATTAAACTGTTCATTAAGCATAGCAGATGCAGAGTTCATGACTTGATTTGCCATCTGCTTTGTTTTGTAATCAGTAAAGATATAAAATAATTCTAATGGTTTCTCTGTCACATTCTCTGTCACTGCATGATGTTTTTTCTTAGGAGGTAGATGATTTTAAAGCACAGGGAAGGATCTTTAAAGTTGGGGGGCTTCGGCAAAGAAGGAGAATTAACCCTTGTCCTGAGACATAAAAAAAAAATTAGCTTTAAATATAGGACTCAATATTGCACTCAGCAGCAATAAAAACAGCCAGTCTGGCAAACAGACCTTCTTTTGGCTGTCATACCCTGTGCTCTGCACCCAGGTCACATGGAAGGCTTTGAGGCAAAACTGAGCTGCTCCTCTGTGCTATGAGTGTTATCAAATGCTTTTCCCTGGCTGTTATGGCATGATGCTCCTTCCTTTCTGCAATCCCCTTCCTGATCCTTGTGTATCATTTAAGCTGTGCTATTACACATCACCTGCTGTGCTGCCACTCCTGTGTGATGATTATCTGCTGCCAGCCTGACCCTTGCCAGGCCTTTCCCTCTGCTCACCCTGTTTCCCTTTTGTAGGTTTTTATAAACCTGTGGAAGTTATCTTCCTTTTTATGCCTGCAAATAAATATATTTTAAAGCAATTCCCCTGCTCCCTCTTCTGTGGTTCAGCAAGGCAAAGTATTGTTGGGTGAGGTAGCACTTCCTGGATCATCCTGAGGGCTTCAGAAGAGGGGAGGCAAGGCACTCTGTGTTAGAAAAACTCAACAAGCTTTTAGATCGAGCACGTTCCTTTTAATTTCAACCTGATTATGTTAATCAGTCAAATAATTTCAGAGAAAAGGTGATTGGTAGTAATAGGTGGAGGGAGATGATAGGAAGGGAAGGGAGAAGATAATTAAGTGCTGTGGGACAGAAAGAGGTAATTGCTGCCTGTGGAGTATGGGGGCGTTGAACAGGTCTCTGCTGAATTGTAATTTTTACTACCCAGTAACAATGAATTTTAATTCCCAGACTCCTCTTGTAGAGTGCCTTTTTTAAAGGATAAGGGCTACCAGGTCAGCCGTGAGGTAGATGCTTTTATGAAACCTCTCCCCCCACCCTTAGCTGGTGTTACAGTACTCCCAAGCCCAGTCTGAAGCAGGATGGTTGTTGGGCTTTGTGTTTGCACAGGAGTGCGTGGGTTACTGGATAAAGCACACCAAGTTTGGTGAGAAGAGGGTGGAGCTTGGGGCTTTTAGGACTGCTGCTGTAGACATTTTGTGTTGAGGTTGAGGAAATACCATATTTTGTGTGTGCTTCTTTTGGTGTCTGACAGCCTTGTGTCTTGTGAGGTGGAGGTGCTGCAAGCAAAAAGAGTTCTGGGGAAAGATTTCTTTTAACACTGAAGGGTTTTTTGCCCCCCCTATAACCTAAGTTTGTTGGGATTTTTTTGAGTTAACTTCTTCTAGTTACCTACTGAGTCATGTTTTAGCCCTGATCCATCTAACCACCTTTGGGACCTTGGACAGCTGCCTCCTACATGTAGTGGTGTGGGAGGTAATTTGCTGAACCACTTCTTGCCTGCAGTGGGTGCTCTATATTATTATTTATTCTGACAACACTTTCCCTGTTTGTTTTTGGTTTATTTTGTTTTCTATAAGTCTGTCACTGCTCTGCTTCACCTTTCTTAATAAGCTTCCTGTCTGCAATGTAAGGACCTTTCAATTGTGCTCTCCCCTTCTGCATGGAACAGCTTTCTAGGATCTATTGACCTGATCTCAAGTATCTCTAGACCTCAGAGTTTGAGAATGATTTTTCTTCTTTGTCTGAGCCCTCTAATTTGTCTGCTTCTGGGATTTATTTTCTATGTAACAGAATGGTCTGACTCCAGTTTTCATGGAAGTTGCTACAGAAAATACAAAAGAACAAATACAAGTATTATTAGTCTCATCACGGTCTTGACTGTGTGACACATGTCACTCAGATCTGCAGCTATAGAAACACAGCAGTGCTGGTGGCTTCACCTGACTTTCTCACAAACCAGTCATTAATAAAATGATTTCATCTGCAGTGCCTGTGCTGCCCTTTCTGTAGCAAGCTGATCAGAATCCTACAATACTCCAGCAGCAATTTTTACAGAGATTTGTACAATGACAGACTAACTTTGTGCTGATTTATACTTGATTCTTTGTTATATTCATTACCAAATTTTATTTCCATGCTTGACATTTTAAAATATTGTGTTTGGAATGTGTTATTTATTTTGAGACCTTTATTAGACAACCTCAGTCTGAGGGTTTAATTGTTACTGATAGCTAAGAGTATAATTACCTCAGTAAAATATCATGACTATATTAAGCAAATGGAAATTGTCTTCCTGAATAAAGTGAGTACAAGCCATTTTCCTTTGAAACAGGCTGTTCCACGAGGCCTGCTAATGTCATTTGCTAATACAATTGCAGAATCTCTATAAAGAATGAAGAAGAAGAGCTATAATCGATGTGTTTGGAGAAGAGACTGTCTGTAGCAGTTTCAAAGCATTTGAAAGGAGGATTTATCTTTAAATGAAACCAGAAAATACTAATGTTTCTCAACTGAGAGTTGCAGATTTCTGAAAGACAGGAGAAATGTGTGTTTTCTGGCTTGGGCTCCCAGACAAGTGCAGACTTTTCTTTTGCTTGGTTTTCTTTGCTTGACATTAGCTTCCTGATTTGGTCATAAGTTTTTTGCTCACTTTTATTACTTAATGAAGAAAGTAGCAGAGCTGTTGGGTTCTCACTTCCTTATCCTGCTCCAAAATGACTTTTCAAAGCCTAAGTTCCCTTGGTTTCTCACTTGTCAGTCTGCATCTGTTGGAGGGATCTCTGGATCTGGACAGTTTGTTCACTGGTTGTGGGCACTTAAGATGTTTGGGAGCATGGTCTGCACTTACCTTCTTGCTTTCCATTGGATCTTCTCTAGTGAGATCTTTTACTCTTTATCTGGTATTGTCCTAGTTCTTTATAGCTTGTGGATAAATTTGCCTTTCCCTGACTTTGGATAGTCTACCTCTTTGTGTGCCTACAGGAATTTGTCCTACAGAGGCATGAAGGTGATGTGCTTTGTTAGAGTAGAGCTTAGTCACCTGAGGGCTTTTGACATGGAAATGGTGAACATTGGCTTCAAATGTCCAGCCTGGAGGCAGAAGATTAATTGACTCACTTTTTTTTGCTTCCCTTTCCCTTTTAGAAACATGAAAGAGCTCATAAAATATCTTAGCAATTTTTTTGGGAATCAGTTTTATGTAGTTCTTTCTCTTGCCTTTTTATGTATCTGGTAAACCTTGTAATGACAAAAACACAGTGTTCATTATTATCTTTGGATCTGATGCTTTTGAGGAAGAGGCACAAGGGCATCCTCTGTATTCTTGTTGTTGTGTCTGACAATTTCTGTTTAACCAAGGTGTTTAGAAAGTCTTTTTAAAATTTATAACAATTCAGAATATGCAGCATAGCTAAAAGTTGTGTTATTTTAGGAGTTGTTTTTGAAGTGCTATAAAAATGTGATCTTTCTCCCAGTATGCTGTCTGGATTTTGCTTTGTCCTACCTCCATTAGATACTAATGCTCAGTGCTAAGAGGTTAAATTATGGAAATTAGAAGTATGCCCATAAAAGAATTTATTTGACCTTCACTTCTTATATTTCTCTGAGAGGAAGGGCTGTAGGACTTCTAAAGGTAAAATATTCAATAAAAAGAAATTAGGTTAATCCAATGTTATGGCTGAGAATTTAAACTCAGCCAGGTCAGGTAATTCAAAGTTATAGTTCCCTTGATGCAGATGCTATAACATTTCTTCCTTAGCTCCTCAGCCCTGAATTATGAAGGATGGTTGAGTGATATGGCAGAGAAGCAAACAGGAAGATGGATGGATGGAAAGAGGGAGTTATTTTTAAGAGAAGTTGGGTAGAACACACCTCACCTCTGCACCTTTCAAGCAAGAGAAAGGCAAACAGCGAGAGATGGCTGAGTGAGGAAGCTAGGGATGGGTTTAGATGGCATCTAGGGACAGGGGAAGAGTTTAGGATTTCCGAACAGCAGACTCTTAAATAACTAGAATAAGCTGCACAAAAAAGGGTTTTTTGTATTTCTTTGTTCCTCAAATACTTAGGGTTTGAGGATGTTAATATCTGTGCCTCTTAGAATGGTGATATTGCCACAAGAACTGCAGCTTTGGACCTCTGACTTCTCTCTGTTTTAGTCCTCAGCCAGAAAACTGGATTAACTGGGTTTGCTTCAAGTTGCATTCAGTGGATTTTTATTTTAAAGGATCAGAGAGAGAGATAATTAAGTAATTGCACAGTAGCTTATTTCAACATGTGATGTGAGCCTCTGGTAAGAACAGCTGCACTACTCAGACACCAGTCACTCAGAGCATCCTTTCAAATGAAGACCCAAAATCTTCGTGAAACTGAAAAACTGTCTGGAGAATTAAGGAGTTTTGGATTGCTCCTGGCACAATATAATGCAGTACTAACAATTTTGTTCAATGTGTGTTCACAACATCTCAGGTCAAGCATTGCTTAAATTGATTAATATATTAGAAGTCAAATGAGGTTGTGGAAATGGTCTTTGACCTGTGATTTTGTTGCATTGAGAAGAAATGAACTGTTCCCTATTTCATGAGCACATGTTCTTAGGTAGTATTTCAGATAGAGACAATACCATTATTTAATATTAACTGGAACAAATTTGAAGAACTGGTCTAATTTAAGTAATTGCTTATACAGAAGACTCATTCTCTGCATTAGACACATGATTAAATTAAAGATAACTATGGATGGAAAGCAACATTTCTTGCAGTATGTGCACACAGAATCGAGTTCTGTGCTTCTACAGGGCGTGTGCAACAGAAATTTACAAAATGAAGGTGCAGTTCTCAACATGATCTAATGTCTGAATTAGCAATTTAAGCAATTTCATGTTTCTTCTCCCCAGTTGCTGTTTTTGCAGACACAAACATAAGCTGCAGATATTTTGTTTTGTGCATATAACAGTAGTTGCACTATGTAAATAGTATTTTCAGTTTTACAGATAACGAAACACTTTCTAGCTTGAAAAAAAAATGTTCTTGTGTTGATTACACACTACCTTTGGAGACTAACTTTCCAGGTTGACATTTCCATTATATTAATTACAAAAAAAAAAAAGAAAAAAAGAAAAGCTGTGCTTGTTTTGTCATTGGGAAATGCCATTTGCAAAGTTATTGGAAAGCTGACCTTGTCAGAAGTGTTATTGCATTATCCCTCTGTGAGGGCCACCACGACTGAATGGCAAAAAAAAAAAAATGTGCAGAAAGAAGAAAGCAATTTCAGGAAATCTAATGAAATCAAAACAAAATGCCTTTTATCCCTCTCTAACGTGAAGATGTTTATTAAGATAGCATAGGTTAGAGTTTGGTGCTGGGGGGAAAATGTTTGTGAAGCACTTTAGGTTGTTTTATAAAAATAAAAATGACTGTGGGAGTGAATTTTTGACCTTTTGCATGAAGTGAACATGAACAAGTGGCAGTTCTGACTCCAGTGACATCTCTCCTACTCTGTTTTAACCTGCTTAGCCCTGACCATCATCCTTCTCCACACTTACCCCTTCTGCACAGGAGGCTGCAGGGACTAGAGCCCCTTCCCAGGGCTGGGGGCAGCCTCTGCCAACACCAGGGTCTCCCTGGAAGCAGTTTCTTTCCTACCTCTGGTTCACTCTGCCAGTCCTTTAAGTAAATTTCAACTCTTCTATTTGCCTCTAGCAAAATACCAAGCAACTAATCTCTTTGTTTTTTCCCCTTTCCCTCCTAGTTTAAAGCCACAAAGCTACCCATTTTCTCAGAGCCATTACTTGTCCTCCTCAAACACTGGGGAACAGCCACAGCAGCTCATTCCTTCTGCTCTGCCTCAGTTTCCCATCCAGGCACAGATTTGCAGAACAGCCCTGGTGATTGCCTTCTGCAGGAGAGCTGCCTGCTTTCATATGTCTCTAACTAATCCTCTGCTCCTGAGCAGAAAAGTACCACTTGGTTTAGTGGCCATTTCTTCTTTGAATTTATGAGCTACAAGAGATGTTGAATGTCTGATGCTGCTTGTCCTTGTGCTTTCTCCCTGTGGTGTAACTGTCACAGAGCTACAGCTCTCAGGTAGCTCAGTGAGTTGTTTGTAATGGAACATGTTCATCACACTTTAAAGGCTTAAAATAAAATATTTTCTACCAAATAAATGATAAAAAAACCCCAAGAAAGCTATTTAACCTGCCCCCTCCTTTCATGCTGGCCAGCGTTTCTTATGTAATATCTATGCACATGAATTTGTCATGTGTGTTGTTCACCCCAGGCTATGGTTGTAGCCTTTGCATTCCAGTATTGGCTTTTTCCTTATGTAAGAGAGGAGAAAAAAGAAAACTGCTGAATCCCTTGAAAATATCCTAAATAGGATGCTGAACAGCTGTAAATAACAGCCAGGTTTATAGTTTAACTCACTAGAGGCATATGCAAGCTGAAGGATGTGAAACATATGTTCTAAATCTGATGTTTTCCTTCAGTTAACACAAGTAAAACAGAAATAGAGACAGAAATAATTAAAAGTGGATACCTTCCCTGCCTCACTTCCCTCTCTGCCTGGACATGGATTAGTGAGTTCTGAGGTGCTGAAGATCCCTCTGCAGCTGTTGGCCCATCCTCTGCACTTGAGTCATGATCTCCGTTGGAGTTTGCTCCCTAAGATTAGGAACAATGTGGTCCCTCTCAGGGACCAGCTAAAGCTGACTCCTCTGAATCTGTCTCCTACCAAATCAACTCTGGCTTTCTGAGGACATCATTTTGCATTTCACTTAACTAGGCTGAAGTTGAGGTTTTTCTTTGTCAGTGTTTATGTGGTCACTACTTCTCCCTCTGCAGAGGTGGTTTTTGTCTGATTAGTTCTCCTTCAAGGAGAGGGAGCAGGAATGTGGAATTGTTGCCCTTCATTAGTCAGCAGGTACACAGGCTCAGTTTTATTGTCAAACTGTTTCACTGCAGGAACTGGATCTCCTGACTGCACATTCTCAGTTGAATTAGTAAGAACAATAGATAAAGGATCCTCACCTGGGGTCATACTTGGTTTGCTTCATGGAGGATTTGCTGTATTTTGGACACTCTTCAGCTGACAAAACCTGTAAGTTGTTGCTCCTCTGCTGTGGATCATGGTTGTGCCTCCATGCAAATGAAGGGATGTCCAATGATCTGCATCAAAAGTTTTGATTTGTAATGAACTTCCAGTATGCTGAAAGGAAGACCAATAAAATTAAATCTAAATTAGAGGGTTCACATACTTCATACATATACAACTTAAGAAAAATGGTATCTTCTCATTTTGCTGCATTGATAAGATGTAACAAGCAAGATTGCTGCTCTCCCCAGGGAGAGCTTTGGACTTAGAAGGTTTATTCATCCAGACCAATGAGTTATTTTTCCTTGCAATTTTTTCCCCCAAGGTATAATGATAAGGAGCTCTGAGGGGAGGAATCTTCTTGTTACATTGGCAATCCTTTCTCTTTTTTGTCTTGGGACTTGATGTGGAGTTGAATGTGTTATAAATATCTGAATATCAATGCTTGGTAGACTTATGAGAGCTGTTAACAACTAATGAAGGTTAAATACTGTCTATTTTGGGAACCTGAATGACACTGTCATATCTTAGCAGTACTCAATGTTTAGAGTTGCATTTTTCCTTCTGTCATTCTGTGAGATAGAGGAGCACCATGATCTCAGTTATAAAAGAGGATCAGGAACAGAGACACTCAGATGAAATGACTGAAGAACTGAGGCCATGTCAAACAGGAGTTCTGTGGAAGGGCTGTTAAAACCTTCTTGCATCTCTTTCTGAGAGTGTTTGTTTCTATGGCGTCTCAAAATGCAGACTGCAGTTTTCTGTGCCTTTCCTGTGTGACAGTGACCTTCCTTTAGATAAGTCCTTTGCTGCAGCATGTGTGTATGTGCTCCCTGGCACTGCCTGCTCCACCGTTAGAGCACTTCACTGACTTTCTACATCTGCCAACTCTTGTCATGTACTGGAAGCATCCAGTATAATTTGGGTGAACCTGCATTAGTACATGGAGCTGATTTTCTCCTGGAGCCATGTTGCTGAACTGGTTTTGTTTGTGGAAGCTGTTGCCTGGCTTATAGGCACAGGCAAGATTCCTTTCCCTCCTCTCTTCAGGCTCTGTCTGGCGGGCATATCCATAGGGATGTCATAGCTCCAAAGAGTGTCCAAATCAAATAGGTAGGAAAATATGGTTTAAGAGCTGCTTGCATGCACACTGGGTGAAATCTAATATTTTTTTCCCCACTTTGCATTAACTTGCATTTGTACTTGCTCAGTCTGCTTATCAGCCTTTGTTTTTCCCCTCATTATTATTTTTTAGGTGTTTCAGAATGTCTTACCCTTGTCTCTAGACTCTGCTACCATTAATATTTTATGTTGTCAGTGCACATCTTGCTATTTGCCCCTGTTTTTCTACACTAATAAGTATACTGAATGAAACTTCTGGCTCTAATCCCCAGTGCAGCCTGCTGCTAATTGCTTTCCATGGCCAGGAAGAATAGTGAGCTCCTCCATTAGCCAGCTTCCACCACAGGTATTTGACTCTCACATAATGATTAAAACTGAGGGATGCTCAGACTTTCCAAACCCTGCATTCACTAGTTTGCTCTCCTGTGAGTTACCTCAAAGAATTGCTAACTAGTTCAGCTTAAATTACTTTAACAAAAGCTTAGGCTTATCTATCTCTGTTTTATCTTGTTACACTTAAATGAAAAAGATGCTTTGTAATTCTGATCCTTCTCAAATCATTTTCTTAATGTTCAGGTGAAACTTCCTTGCCAATTACTCTAATTTCCCAGAACAACCTTATCTCCTCTTCCAGAAAAGATAGGAGGATGTCTGCTGTCTAGTATCTCCAGTACAACAGCCATTTTTAATGATAAATCATTTTATTCCTTTTGTCTGTTAATACCTTTGTTATTTTGGTCTTGGTTGGATATCCAGCTTTGACATGATTATATCTTCTTCTTAGTGCAGTTTAATTTCTTGAATTTAGTTGCCTCTGGCACAGTTCTCTGGTTAAATAAAAAGAATCACCGTTCTCTGGTTAAAATACAGCAGATGACCTGTGTTAATTCTTTTCAGAGTCTGTAACTTGGCTGGGTCAGAGTCACAGTGCAGCCACAGTCACTCATGCTTCTGACTTCTAAGCAACTCAGATAATTCCCCTATATGCACATCTGTTCATGTTTGTTTAGGGATTTTAAATTTTCATTGTGTTGAAATTTGTCTACCTTTAAAATACAGATTGTTATTATTGTTGTGGCTTTTACTTACATGAAATTCTTCATTATGTTTTACATGCACATAACCTGTCCTTACTTTATGCCAGCATCACGACTTTCTGTGTTTTGATATTTGTCTTTGTTTTCATCTTTATGGAACTGGTAATGTGAAAAAATAACCTGTGGAGATTGGTAGGTTGATTTTCTTTCAAATGTTGATAAAGATGTGAGATACTCTTGCAAGTTCATGTATTGCAACTAGCAGTTTCTGAAATGTTCATTGTCTTCTCCCTGTATGGGTGTCTGGATATCTCATGAGATGTAACACTGTTGCAATGAGTAAACAAATCCCTGTATTCCCAGGCAAAGAAAAGTATAAATGGAGCACAGTTGCTGTCACTCCTGTCTATCTTGAAGATGAATCAGGCTGCTGAAATGTGCACCTGTGGGCAGCATATAGAGCAAGGCAGTCTTGTTCTCCATTATCAGAGTGAGATTTCACATCTGCTCTACCTTATCTGAAGTAGTACTTTGTGGATTTTTCCCTTTCTTGTTCTTTTTAAAAATATATTTTACTTTTTAAAGAAACTGGTTGGTGATTACATACTTATTTAAAATGAAGCAATCATATCTCAGATAAGCTGAGAGGCCATAGTTCAGGTATTATCAGTGCCAGTTATTCTTACCAGATGGCCAAAGTGCAATCTTTCAACTAATCATGGTTGTGATTATAATGCTGTTAGGAACTTATTCCAATTTCATCCTTTATTTGCCTTCATAGCTGTTAAGTGTACTTTTTATGGTGTTTCTTTCTACTGGAAAATTTAGATCAGATTAGAACATGATTTTCTCAAAGCTGTGGGGACTAGTGCACAGTTTAAAGAGGATTAGTGATCAGTATGTAAAAGGACTGTTCTGTGTAAGTTAAATCTTAGAAGGAACACCTTCATCTTCAATAATTTATGTGTCAGTAGAGATTTCCTTCAGCTGGAATCTGTTGTGTTAAAGGTCATTTTAATTTTATTGAAATTCATGCTTACATATTCATAAAAGTGTACATCTTCTGAGCATTATCAGTGGCCAAGTTTTTGAAGGTGTCATGCTGGATAATTTCTATTTCTTCTATCACTGGAATCTGATATGATGAATAAAATGCAATGTCTACTCCTCGTATTACAGCATTAAAAGAATTAGGAGGGGGGATTGTGGTGACATACAGTCTATACTTAGTTCAGTTCAACTGGCAGGAGAACATGAAATTATAGGAATGGGAGAACTAGCTGCTGGGCTTGGGACAGCAGATCTGTAGTCATAGGCTGATGCTGTACAACAGATTTTCTTAGCTTAATGGTATGTCTGTGATCTAGGCACCTCTTGCTTATTCCTGTGTCTTTATTCTTTGGATCCTCTGGTAATAGCAGACTTGGCAATGTATAGTTTTGTATTTGTCTTTTGCATTATTTTAATTTATGTTTCTTACAATAGTTCTGTAAATGTTGTGGGAATCTAGACTGAAAAGGATGGGGGGAATCTTGAGTGTGACAGGTACAAACCTATACCTTTGACCCTTCTGATAGATCTTTGGACTTTGACCTGGATTTAGCAGTCCTCTTTCTGCCTTCTAAGCTGAAAATTTGCCTTAAAGATGCATCCCTTCTACTTTGTCCTTTTTTTCAGCCTTACTTGCCTTTTATGTCACCTCATTAGTAAGATTTTCAAGGTTCTTATCTTTGCATGAATGTCTGTTTATCTTGCATTGGTTTTGAGGTCCTAGCAAGAGAACAGGCCACTAATGTCATTCCCTTCTGCTTCCCCCCTGCTCTCTAGGCTCTCTGTGCAGGTGGCTTTGTGCTATAAGCAGGGCTTTCCTCAGTTTATCTGGATGTTCAGTTCTGCTCTTCCCTCCTTCAGCTCTGAAGAAGCCCAGGGGACTGAGAGCTGCAATTCTGCCCAGTATGAACTCTTAGCTGCTCCCAGTCACCCAGCAGGGAACTCAATTTTTGTTCAGCTCCTTAGGGAATTTTACAGGTCAGCTCTCTGAGCTGTAAGTGGTCTCAAAGTGGTCACTCCAAGGCATTGCTGGAACCACTGGCCTTTCTGCAAGATCTGTACCAGCCCCCGTCAACCAGCAGGGTATCACTTCCAGACCTAAATCCAGCCTGCTAGGTCAGTTACTTGATGCCTTGTGTTGCCAAAGACTGTGGTGCTGCATCTCCTTCCAGTTAGCCTCAGATTTTTCTTTTTTCCCCACCAAAATTTGTTTGAGGTTTCCTGTAATAGAGGATGATGAATAACACTTGTCACATCTGGAAAAGAGAAACCATTGAGGAATGATTTCAGCTCCCTCCTTTATAATCTGCCAGCCTTTTTGCTCTTTGAGGTTTGAAGCACTGGCTACTGCTACAGAGCTGTTTCATCAGGTATCCTAACAATGAAATTGCTTTACTCTTCAACCTTGAGGATTTTGTGTTTACTACAAGCTGAGAAAATGTGGGACCAGAGGGCATAGATGTGCAGCATGTGTAGCACTGGAAGCTCGAGGAGGCTGCTCAGGGTGTTTGGGAGTATCTGAGTGTGTGTGAGCTCTGGCACGAGGGGACTGGCTGTCAGAGGGTGTGAAGTCTGCTGCTGCCTTGCTTCTGACATCTCTTTGTTTTTCATTTGGACTAATGACAGCTCTGGTAATGCCAGATGGCAGTCACCAGTCATCACTTAATAGCAGAAAAATGTCTAAATATTGTCTCCAAAATGGGTTTGTTCATTCTTTCTCCTAACTCTAGCCTGGCAGTGATCTGCAGGCAGCACTTAGGGACCTCCTAAGAGGATCCTGTGTAGCAAACTGTCAGAACAGATTGCTGTATGGATTTTCAGAGGATTAAAGTTAATTAAAGAGCTCTTCTTTGCTTTCATTTCCTCCTATCTGCCAGCTATTTACATGCTAATGTAGGGTCTACCAGGGAGAATAGGAGAAGTGTCAGCACTGGACATGTTATCACACATGGAAACAGTAGAAAATAATGAGATGAGCAATGTATCTGTGTGTGTGTGTAGCTTGACAACTCAAAGTCAGCATCACTGCTTTTTGCATATTTTCAGCAGAGTGTGATCTTACTGAATATAATTCACTCTATTACATCTCACACTGCATAATTTAATACTCCATTCACTATAGTATCTTTACATAAACAGTTTTATAAATAGATTTAAGGGGTGTTTTTTTGGTGTGTTTTTTGTTTGTTTGTTTTTTTGTCTGCCTTGTTCTAAAGAGGAAGCTGCTTTTCTGCAGAAGTAATGAGTGATTTTACTAGGAGTACAAACCCAGGAGCAGAGATTGTGGTGGGGAGTGGCATCTGTTCTTGCCTTCTGTTGGAAGGACTAAGCAGAGTAGATGCTTGGTGTATAAGCAAACTAAGAGTGGATGCAACAATTTTCTGCTCCAGTTGCATTATTAGTTGCCCATTCAATTTTCACATTATTTTAGAGGATTATTTTCTTGGATAGTTATTCAATATATTCCATTTTAACACTTTATTAAAACTGCTACATAACAGATGAAATAAAATTGATCCCAGGTTATATTTCAAGAGGGAGCTTAATGCTTTATGGATATGAGAACCCTGCTGTCTGTGTTTTTAAACAAAACTATCAAAAGCATCTGTATCACTGAGCATAGGTAAAGAGTTTTTTTCAGCTGCTGAAGGCACTTCAGATAGTTTGAGGGTACTGAAGGTAATTAAGCTTCTAAGAACCAAGGGCAGTTAAAGATAAATTTGTTTCCTAAAGTTTTTGTTCCCCAATGTGCAAGTGAAATACAAATTAACTAGCTTAGCAAAACAAGACATGCACTTACCAGGGGCTGCCATCGATGCCTGAGTCCCTGTTTTTCATGTGACCTTTGTGAAACATCTATTTGGCATTAGTCTTTTTCTTCACTTTAGTCTTTTGTGCATTTCCTAGTGGAAAACATGATGGTCTTATTCTAAGATGTCAGTTGGATCTTCTCTGGCCTTGAAAATCAATGTGACATTTTGTGAAAGTGTTAAAGATGAGGGAGAGGGAAATACCTTTAGGAGACTTAGTTGCAGGCAGGCAGTGGGAGAAGGTCATCCACACTGAAAAGTCACCAGTGATCCCCTGCATGCTTACAACTTTGTAGCACAGCTTTCTAAACTGATGCTGTGAAAGGGATTTCAAGTGAGAGATGCCCTGGGATTTTGGTGTTTGAGGTTTTTTCTTGTACTTGATATTCCAGATCCTTTCCTTAGCTGACCAAGATGAAATGCTGCTGTGCAAAAAGCCTAAGGCTGAATTTCTGCCTGTTGTGGTTCTGCTAAAGTCATCTGAGCTACACCAGGGAAAACTTTGTCCCTGGTTTCTAGATACTGTTAAAAGCTTGTTACCTAAGCCTGTGGAGGTCTGAATAATTCAGAGAGTAACATCTTGTAGTTGGTTCCTCTATACCAGAGGAAACCAATGTTGTTTCAGTATCTCTGCTGACTAAAAAAGCAGTGCAAAAAGAGAAAAATTAGAGGCCAAATCAAGACCAACAGCAACTGTTTAACAGGTTACAGGTGCTTGATAATACATGTGTTTCCTGTGGTTATGAGCAGTTAAGGTTGAACATTTTTCCTCAGACAATTGAGAAGAAAAAGTAGTTTTCAGGTATTGCATCCATATTTTGCTGCTTTCTCCAATAGCCCTTTTCTGGGACCTGTACATATACACAGATCTCTGGGAGATATTTAGTTGCAATGTAACAGTCATTTTGTTGCTGGGAGGAGAACATCAATCTGTATTGAGAACTGAAATTCTCCAGTGCCAGTGTATGGCTGATTTGTGGGTCACAGGCTCTGCATTCTGCATCCTTTCCTTCAGACTTTCTGATTCTTGATGGTGCCTGTGGATACTGGGAGCAGAAGGTGATTTTACAGATATAGATGAAAAGAAGAGTTTCAAATAATGAGAAAAAAAAACTTCTGTCAGCACATTGTTTTTTTAAATTAAAATGTTATGTTTGTTTGATTTCTGGAACTTAAGTAGAGCACACCAGGCAGCACAGCAAGATTCCTAATACCAAACTAGATTTTTGTTTTTAATTTTTGAGTGTCCCTCAAAGAGGAAGCAAAAGAGCAACCTAGAGCTGTAAACAACATGAATATTTCAGAAGCAACACTTTTTTCCTATATGCTACCATCTGTTGATGAACTATGTAAAGGAAAGAATGATTTTTCCAAAGTCAAAAGATCCATTTCCAGATGAGTTGTGCTAAGAAAGCTGTGAAATACAAGGTAACTCCTGATGCTTGAGAGATCTCCCTTTTTTTCTTCTCTCGTGGAAACTTCTGTGTACTGGTTGAATACAATTGCTGACAATATTATGGAGGAAGAAGTGATGCCCAGCACTTACTCTCCTATACATATATACAAATATATGTATATAAAAGCATAAAAAATGAGCGAATGGAAGCACTGAAGAGGTCTGGTTCAATAAAACATTGTTTTCTGTGCTTTAGCTTTCTGAATGGCTCTGGTGATAGAAAAGAGAGGTCATAAGTTCTGTCGTTGCATCTGTAAATGCAAAGAAAACACAGATGCTTCCAGCACCTTTCCCATTAATGTGTTTTCCTGTCTTCAACACAAATAACCCGTAGATATGTGATAGCTCTTAATACATTTTGAAACTCTCTCCCATAATTAACTTCTGATGGAATAAAACACAAGGCCGCAGGGGTTATAGACTCGAAGAGAGTGCTCAACAGGTTTTGAAAACGACACGTAGAAGTGTTACTGCTGTTCATATAATTAAGCTTAATTATTTGGAATTCATTTATAAGGTCTTGAGCACAGATACATAACAAGCTCTATGTTGTCACTCAGCAACAGCAACTTTTAAAGCCCTCTTCAGTCAGACCCTGGCCAAGCCCAGCGTTCCTCTTGCCTGCTTCTTTGGCAGCCTAGCCCGTGCTTTCAAGATATTGCAGCTCCCAACCCCAGCATCAGAGAAAGACAGATGATACTAAAGCCTCTTGCTCAGTCAACATGCTGCCTGTTAGCATCAGATTAACCTTTCCAGCCCTGTGAATTTTAAACAAAAATCTGTCTGCTCTTCCCAGACTCTCTATTACCTCCAGCCTTCCTGCCTCACTGGTGCGAAGTGCAGAACTCATGGTGACAATGTGGTTGATCTGCAGGCTGCCTGAGAGGCACAGGTTTGGACTTAATTAATAATTCCAGTGCTGTGCAACGACTAGTCTGACGACAAGGCAGTCTAGGCAGAAAACTCCTGGTAGACTTTGAAGCAAGCATGCAGAAATATCCTATTTTCAGCGGTACAAATTTCTTCCCCAGAATTACTTCACCATGGCACTGCTCTAAATATGTCTTGTGAGATAAGCTTTAAATCCTACTTGGGCAAAGTTTATTAAAAATTAACATTTGCATGGGGAGTTATAAAAAAGAATAGGACAGTCATTAGCTAAAAATCATCCAAAGTATGAAATAATATTGAATTGCTCTCCACTGGTCCAGACCAGGAGAGCTCTTACCACCTGCCAAATCTTGAAGCCTAGAAATAGCTGGTATCAATTACATCCAATAAGTCACATTGCAAACTGCACCTCTATCCCCAGAGGTCTGAGAAAATGAGCCCCTACCACCAGGCTAAACAGCCTAAAACCATGTGCATGGGATATTCACTTCCTCAGGTCTTCAGACACAAAGTGAGTTGTGTCATTTTCTTTTACGCAGGGGCTGATTTGAGTGGGGATTCATGCTTTTGTCTCAAATGACCCCTGCCTTCTGATTTGGATTTAGGAGTGCTTTGAACTGGAGCACACTAACATGGTGAGGGTATAAAGCAGAGTCCAGCCTGCTCTTCAGCTGGTCATGGCTGTGTGTGCAGAGCAGTGTGTGAGATGGCTTGCCCAGTGGCTGGTAGTGAGCTGGACACATCTGAGGTCCTCCTGCACATCACAGTGCTGCTCTGCTCTTCACTGGGGAAAACTGTGTAGTGTTCATTAGACATAAGGCCCCAGACTAACTGCTCTGGTAGTTCATGTTTGGATGTGAAATGTCAATGCAGATGATAAAGTTTGATATGGTTTTGCTTTATGGAAGTTCACACTTAGATCATAGTAACCAGTGGACCAGGTAATGCTGGTTTAGCCTAACTGAGGACATACCCAGTGACAGGAATTCTGGTCTTCAGCCTTTACAGAAGTTAGAGGAAGGTGGACAGTAAAGATGCTGAAATACAAGCGGGATGAGAAGGATCCATTGTACAGTCTCTATGGAGACCATCAATTTTCATACAAATCTAGCACAGATGAGGAACACTTCTTTTTCCATAGTCTTTTTTTATTGGAGCTGCACATTCCTTGCCTGTACCTTGCAGCATTTAATGTTGTGATTCCTTTAAATGTCTGTCTCCATCAAAATCATGTTCCCTTGGGCTGCAAGTCACCAGCATGTGTGTCTTTGTGTTAATTTGTCCCACTTCACAGGCCCAGCATCATTAGTGAAATAAGGCTGCTGTAATTACTGTGGGATTTGTGCAAAGCAGTGTGCTGTTGCATTGCACTGTACCTGCTCTTTAATCTACATGGGCCATCTGCTTTGTTTCTTAACTAAAAGTTTTGTTTCTGCTTTGGAAGAGTGAATCTGTTGCTCCTGAGCTTCTCTGTGTAGAAAAACGTTGCAGTTGGATTAAATTAAATCCCTGATTGATATTGTGCACATTTTGATAAGATTTCTTCCAGATTGTGACCTGTAGTTTTGCTGTGCACAAGTTTTTACCCTCCTCTGTGGCTGCAGTCATGTTTTTGGTAGGACCACTCCATAATCTAGAGAACTCTTGACTACTGTAAGTCTGACAAATTCAAACACAATGTACAGTCCTACTGTTGGGATAGTGAACATATCCCAGTGCAATTGAAAGACATTGCTGGGCAGTTATCCCATGACAACTCTGCAAGTAACAACCTTTTACAAACCCAATCAAGTCAGCTTTGTATGTTGTGTGACAAAGCACTTTGACTCCTGTCCAAGTAAGAGGTCTCTTATATCTTTTACCATTGCTTACCTTATAAAAAATAGTGAATTCTTGGACTGATCAGGGCAAAGACTTGAGTTTATCTGGATCTTCCGTGAAGGCTGTCTTCTCTTTTGCTTATTTTTTTCTCAGACTTCTCCATGATTAAATGGATTTGCTCTGTTAGGAGCTGGTTCCCTAAGCTTGGGCTCTCCTTAGCCATAGGAGTAGATTGTTTAAGTGAGATGGAACATTGACATTGAGGTTAGAGAAAGCTTTATTTTATTTCCCAGAAAAACTCGCCCATTGGATAATGACTTTGAGAGGTAGTTTTTGGTGTAGTCAAATTGGACAATTTTGGATGCTTTAGAGGCATTAAAATAAGATTGGAAAATAAGAGCAGTGGGGATCCAGCAGCATGTGTCACTTTTCTGGTCTTTTGAAAGAATTTATAGCCTAGTTTAACTGTAAAGTGGGTTTTGTTGTTGTCATCTAATATGCCTTTTAAAAACATTCCTGTTGTCAATAAGATGAGGAAGGACTACAGTGATCCATGCCTCAAAGAATATAAAATGAGGAAAATACACTTTCTTAGGTCTGTTGACAATTTATTTTTCTTGTAATGGGTACATTATTTCTACTTGAGCCTCTCTCTCCTCACCACTAGAAGTTATTTCACTCAGTTCTGAGACAATGCAATAGCAGCATCAAATCTCAGGCAGTTTGCATCTTGGTTTTGTTAAAAGAGTAAAAAAAAAACCAACCATTATTTCTTGCAAGATGTTTTGGAGTACAACAATCATTTAAAAAATGAAAAGATCCCTTGTCTAGAAGGCTCCTCTGTTTTGTTCTTGAGTCTAAGGAGCTGTCTTTCTCCTTCCCCCTGGGAAGTTGTGATTGGTAAATAACATGGAAATCCATTTGATGATGGGACATTAGAGGTTGGCATGGACAATTAATTTGTTATTAGGCAGAATTAATTTCATTTGATCCTTACGTGGTTCTGTTGCTGCATATAAATCCAGCAGCTTGATGAGATAGCCTGCAAGTGCAGTTCTGTTCAGTTTTGTTGAAGGATTGCTTTTTTATGGCTCTGAGATCAGGAGTGGCTTCTTTCCTTACTTATGGGTGAAGAGCAGATTACAGGGAAGCCTTTGGCTTTATGCTGCTGGAAACCAGTTCTGGGTTTATGACCTAGAACTTGTGCTTTTCTGCTTGATGAGCAGTGTTTCATAGCACAGCTAAGCCAATCCAATGTGTCTCTGAAAGGGGTGGTCACCCTTCCATTCTCCCCTTCCCAAACTAAATGTTCTTGTAATTTTCTTTGCTTAAAACTGCTTTGATAAGGAGTGTCTGAACTAAATTCAGCAACAAGCAAACTCCAGAAGAATGTGAGAAGCTTTTTGCTTGAGGGTGGTCTCTTTGTATGAGTTGTTGTGCTTATACAAGGGACAGGACAAAATACCAGTGACTATATGTAGAACTGTTGATTCTCATCTCCAGAAGAATGACCTCCTTGTAGTGTCACAAAGCATTACCTTCATATTTACTCTTTTATTCCTCCAATTCAAAGCCATATTTTGGTTAATTCTGGAAGGTACTGATCATTTCTTCTGTGAAAAGAGTTGAAAAGGAATTAGACCTCCCTCTGTCTTTCATGACTTTGCATGTCAATAATTTGGAGAAGGTGTAGCAGGAATACTTTAGTTTACTATTTCTTTCTGGTCTTGCCTTTCTCTGATGTGACTTCAGGAAAGGCAGCATCTCAGAAGTGGCTGCACAACAGCAGCAGTCCTTTCCTAAACAGTGCTGGTGGACAGCTGATAAACATATTGTTTGTTTGTTTGTTTGTTTAAATAAGAATCATGGGGAAGACCCCCAAAGAGAGACGTAAAAGAGATCTGTGTTTTACTGAGTTCTTCTAAGCTGCTGAATGACCACAACCACTTAATCTTACTGGGCATCAGTTTTCCCTTCTGGACAGTGGAAGTGGTGATTTGAACTTCCATAATAGTCTGCTTTTAAGATTGACTACTAAAAAATGCAGCATAAAAGCTTAAAGGTAGTCCTACATATCCATGCTATTAAGTAATAGAGTGCCGTGAACAAGCTACTTAAAACAGTGTCCTCAAAAGATGTCTGCTTCTGCATATATTATACTATATTTTTCTCCTGCTTCTCTCCTGTCTTAATTGTCTCTGCTCCAGTTTCCCCAGACTGGAGAGTCTCTTATTTGTGCTAGATTGGCAAACTAAAGATAAAGGTTTTGGAAAATGAGACCAAGGACAGAAGCAAGGGAGTATGTTCAACTTGGAACTCAAAAGGAGTATGTGAATATATTGAACAGGGTACTAAAGTCAATTATTTTTGTTAACCAGTGAGATCAGAGGTGGAATCAATTATAAGGTGCAGATATCTTTCTTTGTGAGCTGCATGGTGAAAACTTCAATTGCATTTACTTTTTAAAGTAAAAGGAGACAGCATTGTTTCAGTAGGTATGAACAAGAAAAAGAGTAATGTCATCTGTAAGTGGCAAGGAAATACAAAACTTGAACATCTTAAGAGTAATCTTTTCCATTTAAAAAGCAAATTGGAGAAATGCTGTTTAACTATTCCCACAGTAAGTGAAAAAGCAGGAGAAACTAAATAATAAACTCACATCTCTTGAAGGAATTTAAAGCTGGACTTGGCATAGATTGTTGGAAATGATTTAGCAGCAATTAAGGCAGTTCTAACAAAGCAGTTAGGACTGTAGATGAGAAGAAAGGAAAACAAAACAAATTTAATAGAATCATAGAATGGCAGGTTGGAAGGGACCTCAAGGTCCAACCTTTTTAGATCATACTATAGTTTATACAAGGTGGCTCAGCACCTGATCAAGCTGAGACTTAAAACTGTCCAACATGGGGAAAATCTACCACTTCCCTTGGGAGACTGTTCCGATGTTTGATTGTCCCCATGATGAAAAATTTACCTTTTGTGTCCAAATTTCCTGAATATCCATTAGCCTGCCAGATCATTGGCAAGCTTAGCAGGAGAGTGCTGTGCAAGTGGGCGTTAGTGCTGAGTAACTGCCCTCCCCTTTCAGCAGCTCCAGGTCCACACTGAGCAAGTGCTTAACGATTGCTCTGGCCACCAGCACAGACAGGCTGTCATTTCCTGGTCATCAGCCTCGTGGCTGTTCAAGATGTTCTGGTAACAGACACACTAGAGACCACGTGAGTTTTCTTAACACTGAGTTCAGAATTAAGCCCAGCTTTGATTTGTTTCCTGTCTCTCACTGTGCCCATGAGAGTCTCACCGCTTGGCACCTGCTGAGCCTCATGCTTGTGCTGCCCATGCAAATGTGTGTCCCCGGTGCCATCGTTCCTGCCAGTCCCAGCAGCTGCCTCCCAAGGTTCCCCCCTGTGCCTGAGCTTGTGCAACCATTGCAGGAAAACTTCCTCTGCAGCCATGTTTGGTGTGGGATGTCCTGCCTCTCGGGCTGTGCTGGTGTGCAAAACAACACGGTGCTTATGAACAACACTGTTATTTATTTATGTTATTTCTAACACACTCCTGTGGTGTTACAAACAACAGCCATATCCATCACATACCCTTCATTCAAGTACAAGAATTTTAAACCACTTTCAAGACCTGTTTCTTCACGTGACTGGTAAAAAAGAGATTGCTGTTTGGAGCATGGGAGGAGTGGCTTTGTTTTTCTCTTTGCTGTTTATATCAGTAGGTTAAATTATCTGAAAACTTCAATTCCAAGCTTTTGAAGTATTTTTATTGTAAAGAAGTATTCTTTAAGTATGAAATACATATATTTGAAGTGCACAAATGTTGAATTTGGAGAAGAATTATAGTGTTCCACTTGATTCCATGGTTGATATTAAAAGAGACAATTACATACAATTTGTGAAATAAAGAGAGCAACCTCTGCAGAGTGTGGTACCTGCAGGGTCTACCAGCTCAGTCTCTGATCTGAGCTAATAAGAGCAATACCTAATATTAGAGTTTGCCTTGTCAGAAAACCCATTAGCATGTCGATGTGAGAGCTGTGTGTGTGATGCAAAAAGTGAGCAGCTGTTTGTCTTCTGGTACCACAGGAGGGGGCAGGGAGAAACTCTTTCAAAAAAGTTACTTCGTTGTGCTGCTGTTTTTCCTGTTTATAGTATTAAGTTGTCGATAAAGACAAAGGAGTTCGAATAAGTTACATTATTTTAGAAGCACACAAACTTTAGCTTGAAATTCATTCCTTTATTTTTTGTGTTCCTCTGAAGTTTTTAGAATTTTGTGTAAAGTTTGGGTTTTTGAGATGGAAACTTCAGAGCCTCCTACTTTTCAAGCTATTTATTCTTTTCATGTCTTACTCCTTCATACATGCTGAACTGACAGGTTTTTTTCTGCTCTTCCAGAAATCCAAAACCTAAATACATTTACAGCTTCCATTCTGTGTCCCCTGGAGAAACAGATCCTTACACACTCTACACCACAGGCTTGATGAAGAGGATTTTTCAGTTAGTAATGTGCATTTTTTTATTTTTTTTAAATTTCGTGTTAACATTAGGTATATGGAGTAACCTGTTGGATGTGCAAATTCAGAATATCCATAAAATTTGGGGCCTGAGCCACCATTAAACTGCAGACATTTCTTCTCTGCTTCCATTGTAGTATGGCTCTGAGTCTCCTGCAGTTCTCTTCATGGTGGCTGGCCTTGAGTTTTCAATTACAAAATGATTTCTTGTTCTTAATCCCTATCTCATTCATTCCTGGCTCTCCTTCCAGTCAGGTCTGGATAACTCTGTGTGAGATACTGCAGTGGTTCCTTTCAGTTTCTGAAGACAAATGGATATTTATTAACAATCTAGAGAAAAAGTAAAAAGTAAGAGGAAGGAGTGAGGAATTACACTATCTAATACTGCAGAGAAATGCATCTTCAGTTATGTAAAAGGCTGCTCTAGAGGAAAAGGTAATACATTTTTATAGGCTTAGGAGATAATTTCTAGCAGCTATTTTCTGTTCTGCTCATTCTTCCAGGGCACTGCCCTAGTAGCTCTGAGCACAGACAGGACTGATGGACTGAGCTTTTGTCCTCTCCTCCCTCTGTGACCGTAGCTCCTCAGTGTTCTGTCTTCTTGGACCAAGGGAGAAATGCAAATGGCAGAGCCTGTGAGCCAGCCTGGACTTGGCAGACAAGCCTGGGGTGGATGGGATTGATATTTCTCCAAATGGAGCTCTCTGTTGGAGCTCTGTTTGTGGTCACTAGATACATGTCTTTGTGAGACTTTGCTTATTAAATCACTAGAAGCCCCATCATTAGAAGGTACGTCTGTATTTCACAGGTACATCAACTACTTGTACCTTTCAGAAATGCCACTAGAGGATATGTGATGATCTAATAAAGTGTGTTCAGAAATTTAAGCCTTCTAAAGATGCAGCAAGAGTATTTTCTTCACATAGACACATTTTATTATGTATATCTGGAGCCATCTGATTTGCTCATGTTCAACTAATAGCTTTTTCTCTAATTTACTTCTTGACTTACATGAGTATTAATCATAAACTGTTTCATTAGGAACTAATTTAATTCGGGGAAAAAGCCAAAAAGATTTAACATATGCTGTAAAAATTTGCACTGCTTCTTTCGTGGACTTGAGGCACGTGTTTTGCACAAAAAGTCTTTTGCATAGCCTTGATTGTTGATTTTGTGTGTGTTTTAGGATCCTTGATGTGCACAGGAAGATGGAGGCAGAAAATTGCTGCTTTTTAGATCCTTCTGGTCTTACTCTCAAAAAGCTGAAGAGTCCTAGTGAATTAGTAATCATGGGTAGCATCTTTGAGGCTGCACTGACAAAGACACTACTGCTTTCTTTTAATGTGGTGGAGCTCATGTGTGTTGTTATTAGAAGTGAAATAATAGGGACAAGTCTGAAGAATAATACTTGCAAGCAAAATAGGAGCAGTTTTTTGGAGTGAGTTGAGTAGAGGGATTGTGAAGTGGTCACAAATTCTGGCTGAATGATTTGTCTTCTTAAGGACTGACTTGACTGCAAACTAAAACTTCTGTAATTCTGCCTGTGGTGGATTAAGTGCCCTTTGGATTGTCTTTCTGGTATGTGGAATGTACATTTCATCTACATTTCATCTTGAGTGCCTCCAAGTTATTCAGAAAGTTCTGCATCATGGTGTTTTGCAGTATGGAAGTTCATCTTCATCATTACCTGTCTGCTTTTTGCCAGCTCTTTCTGTGATGTTATGTGGCAGGAAGCAACTCCATCCCTCTGTTACTGTGTCTTTCCTTTTGACAGTGGCTTTCTGTGGTTATACCCTGTTCTACTCACTTTGATGAAGTTGTGCCCAGAATTAGAGAAGCCAGTAGTCTGTTTTATTCTATAATACATGGCAGTTCTTAAGTATGAGAACAAGCCAATGGTCTTAGTTTGCAAGAAAGTAGGTGTTCTACTCACTTTGATGAAGTTGTGCCCAGAATTAGAGAAGCCAGTAGTCTGTTTTATTCTATAATACATGGCAGTTCTTAAGTATGAGAACAAGCCAATGGTCTTAGTTTGCAAGAAAGTAGGTTTTTTTTTTTTGTATATATACTGTGGTTCTGCTTTTTAATTG
This sequence comes from Chaetura pelagica, assembly GCF_000747805.2. Classification (NCBI taxonomy): domain Eukaryota; kingdom Metazoa; phylum Chordata; class Aves; order Apodiformes; family Apodidae; genus Chaetura; species Chaetura pelagica. The sequence continues at coordinate 6,373,560 of NW_009954215.1, read as the reverse complement.
CTATGTGGTTTTGTTTAACATAAAATGTAAATAAAAAGGAGTGAGCAAAATTTAGTGGTCAAATATTAATGAAAAGACTGATGAATGTTTTTGCTTTATACATTTAATCATCTTTCTTTCAGATGTGTATGATGAATATATTTCCTAAATCATGTTTTTTTCCTGGTAAACTTGAGCTTTCCACTTGCTTTTGTACGAAGCATGATTTGAGTGCATCACGTTTTGTATAATGATTTAAGCATAACATTCTTCATGTCAATGCAGTTTTGAGAAAAGATTTTGTTGACTTAATGTTGCAGAGGCAGTGGAGGGAGAACCAAGAAAGGAACATCGTTTTGTCTGCATGAATTAACCAGCACTCTGGTGACTGGAAAAGGAAGATGTTCACTGAGTGGCAGCTGATATTAATATTAGGTTTGCTAGGTTGTGGGCTATTTTAAGGTAGTAGTTTCATTTCTGAATGTTTAAAATTTGAGGAAATCCTGTATGTGTGGGCTGTTGTCACAAGGTTCTTTCTTAGGTGAGACATGCTTCCTCTTCTGTTCTCTGCTAGATGTGGTTGAGGAGGTTATTGCCTGCTGCATTCCCAAACTTCAAATTGCTGGGCTTTTGCCATGCCCTGGCTCAGTAGCTTTTGGGGGAGAGCATCTTGTCCTGCTTCTCTGATGATGGGCTGAGCCCTCTGGAGTTGCTGAGCTGTTGGTGTTTGCCAGCCTGTGTAGCTGGCACTGAGCGCAGTCAGGGGGACGTGCTGGTGGAGAGGGGTCTGTGGGGCATCGGAATGTGAAAGAGTTTGCTGGGCAGGAGATGCTGGGATCTTGAGCTTTTCAGCCAGCCAGAAGCTGGGTGAGAGTGGACACATCTTCACAGAGAAGTGGGGAAGGGACCAGTGGCTTGGGGTGCATCTTCACCATTTTTCTTCATTTATACCTCATCAACTCAGTTCAGCTGAGAATGTTGCAGACTGAGGGCAGCAGTCAGAAACAGGTGATGTGAGTGTGGAGGGCTGGGAAAGCAGTTATGCTGGAAAATTGTGAAGATTGGACTTGTTTACCTTCAAAAGTAGTTGAATAAGAGGTGACAGGTTTCTAGTGAATGAATGTTTTAGAGAAGTCATTTGGGAGCTGTTGTTTTCCATGTCTGTGCAATGCAAGAACGAAGCTGTTCAATGAAACTGAAAGGTGGCGAATTAAAAACTGATAAAAGAAAATACATTTTCAAGCAATGTAATGAATCCCATTTTGTTTTTTCCATCAGAAAACTGGCAAGGTCAGGAACTTATCAGGGTTCAGAAGAAGACTGAGTATTTACATGACCAATGAAAATACCCAGGGGAGTTAGCAATGAGTGCTTGTTTTTCAAAAGTATTTATTAAATGTCTTTTTTTTGGAGTTGAGAAGCCCAAGGTGAAGGTACAACTGGAATAGTGGTGAAGTGCCATGATGTTGTACCTGCCTGCTCTGGTCCTTGCACCTCGCTCTTAAGCATCCAGTTTTTTTCTTCACCATATCTGGGTTTCAAGAGAAATGGGATCCCAGGCACAGATGGCTTAATGGGAGAACAACCTTTGTGGTCCCCTCTGCCAGGCTGCACTGATATTGGTATGGGGTGCCAGATTTGAGTGCCAGCCTATAACAAACCTCTGCCCAAGAAGCTGCAATCCAGGGCTCCAGGGTGGCACAGTTTCTTTTTCAATTGCAGAAAACTCCTTCAGAAGTGCAGTTCAGGAGGTTAAAGAGTAGCTGAGCTTCCTGGTGTTTATTTGCTGTCTGAGAGCAAACCCTGAAGATGGCTCCTGATTAAGCTAATGAGCTGTCTTATGTGGGTGTTGTTTGAACTGTGCTCTGGGTTGAGAGAATAAACTGATCTTAAAAAACCGACATAAAACAACTGAGGAGATGTTGTTTGGTGCAGTTTGTGTTTTTGACCTTTTTAGTTGGCTTAAATACTCAAAAGCATTAAAATGGATGTTCATTAATATTTTCAAAGAATCACAGAATCACAGACTCTTAGAGGTTAGAAGGGACCTCGGAAGATCCTCCAACCTCCCTGCCAGAGCAGGGTCACCTAGAGCACATCACACAGGAACGCATCCAGGTGGGTTTTGAATGTCTCTAGTGAAGGAGACTCCACAACCTCTCTGGACAGCCCGTTCCAGTGCTCTGTCACTCTCACAGTGACAAAAGGGTACAAGTTAAAACATGTAGCCTACATCACTTGGATAACATGAAATGCATTGTATACTGTGGAATTCGTATTTTGACCGCATCCAAGTAGTTCTTAGTTCAAAGTAATAGGTTATAATTGCTTTGCCCTAGATAAATTATTTGGTGTGATAAAATAAGCAGTCCCTTAAGCTGGCCCAGTCGTACTGTTGGAAGCAAGGCTAGGGTAGGAAAAGCCTCTTTATGGTTATTATTATTTCAAGAATAATATGTTTATTTATCCTTTTGCCTTACAGATGGCTTATGTAGTATGGAAGTTGCACATTGTGCCTTTTGTACTTAGCAAAATGCTTTATGGTTTTTGGTCACCAACTTGAGCATCAGTGCTGGGCAGGCACTGGCTGTGGTATTGTGTGGGTGGCCTGTTTAGGGTTTTTTACCCCCTGTATTTTGTATCAGAGTGGATCTGTGGATACTGTGGGCTTCTGGGCACTTCCCTGGTAGTTATGGGACAGTCGCTGAAGTCTTCTCTTGGCTGTGTTCTCTTCCTAAGGATGCCTTGCTGAGCTGCAAGGAGCTGTGTCTGCTCTGCCCATGAGAGTCCTTCAAGGGCAGCACAGATGTGCTGTGGGTCACCTCGGGGATAACTTGATAGATAATTTCTAAAACTCTTATTGAAGTCACTGATCTTTTATACCCTGAAGGTAGTAGAGGGAATTATTTATGAATTAAGTAAAATATGGGAAATTATTAATATTTTCTAATAAAGATGTCAGGTGATGTATGGTGTGAAGACTTAGCTAAAAGCCCTTTTTCTTTGCCTTTTCCAAAAAGCCAAAGCTGCCACATTTCTAGAGTTGTTGACACATCATAAAGGGACTGAGAAATTACTTCTCAAGTTCAGTGAATGTGTGCTGTTGAGCTAAGCAGATAAACTCAGGTCTATGATTTCTTTTTTGTTTCCTCAAAATCTGATGCAAGCAACTTGCCCTCCTCCTTTAGTTCCTTTTTACCCTGAGTGGCCCAGCAGCAGAGCCAGGACAGTGGCACTATTCCTCCACCCTTATTTTTGCGGAGAGAACTGCACCAGCTTAGAGCACCACTCAGTTACTTTTCTCCCAAGTTAATGATATTTTAGCGGTTAAAACTGCAGGAAACTGGCTTTTAAGAGATTCAGAGGCCAATATCTGGGTTACTTAGTAGCCATGAGGAAAAAGAAATCCGAGGCTAAGGAATGAACGTCGCGTGGAATTTTTATGTGCTGTAGGCATGGTCAGAATAGAAGGATCTGATGCACCCTCACAAAACCTTTGAAATGCAATATTAGGTTTTTAGTGTCAGTAAGTAGGGATGAATACATTTCCTTGTCAGTTTTCTGCCTTCCCTCTGCCAGTGATGGTAATCTAGTGGCTAGGTTGAAGAACGTAGGGTATTAATTTATATTTTTTAAAAAAGAAATGGCTTTCTTTCAAATGTGAACTGTGCACATGGTGTCAGGTACCAGTGTCAGATGGAGAGTGACCCAGGGCTGAGGCAGGTGAATAAGGCAGCTTAACGCTTGTACAAGATTGGTACTGCTTGAACAGCAGGGTTAAGGGAAGTGGTAGAAAGAAGAAAGGGTCTTTTGAATGAAAAGAGGAGAAATCCAGTGAGGCAGAAAAGCAAGCTGGTGCTAGAGACAGGCAGTGGTGAGTGTTCCAGTCAAAGTGAGTCGAATGAAGAAAAATAATAAAATTATTTCATAGCAGCAGGAGCTTAGGAAACATAACTAAACATGTTAAACTCACTGTGAAGCAAGAGGACCCCAGGGCTATTTTAGTCAGATAATATTTAGTTTGTTGCAGTGTCAGTTGTATGATTGCTTGTCAGCTGGCATATGTGTGTGCTCTAAGCAAAACAAGGCTTTTAGGGACCACGCACAATCTTCCAGAAGATAGTAAGCAGGGGATTTATCCTAGACAAATTAGAGCAGTTATAGTGGAATTATTTGCTGTGGTCCATTGCCAGGGTGTAAGTCCTCTGCAGAGAAGTGTTGGGAGGAGAGGGACAAGAACTAGAAAGGAAGACCTATATATCTTTGGAAAAACTTATGGACAATAAGGCTGTGGAAGATACATAGGTATTTGTTGGTGTACTTTTAAAGTTGCCTGCTGAATGTTTGCCAAAAGGGCAGTCAGATTGTAGAGTCTCTCCAAAATTTAAGAAATGATGGATGGAAGCTAAGAGTGTCTCTGAATGCCTTTCTCAGGCTCTCTCCCTGGTTGTGTTCTCTTCTCACTTCGATTTCCCCTGGTGGCTGCTTTCTGCAGACTTCCAACCTTGGGTGGAAAGGTGGTGTTCAACCTTAATGATACAGAACCTTTCCAAGCAAGAAAATGGCTCCATTATGAGTGTGTCAGAAAAAGTGATGAAAACCATCCATTACAGAGGGGTGATGGGAGAGAGAGGGATACTTAATTCCTGCTTTGCTGTGTGCTTGTGGTTACAGAGTACATCAGTCTTGCTGACCTCTCTCCCACCTGTTCAGGTCAGACATGGACAGAGGTACTTGAGCTTATAAAGAATAAATATTTTATTTTTGTCAGAGAAGCTGTGGTCATAGGACACAGTACATCTGAGGGGCTTCTTTATAGGTTAAATCCATTGTTGGACTCCTGCAATAGTCTATTGGCTTGAGGGGAGAAAAATGAAAGCAGAGGTTTGATATATAGAAAGTCACATTTGAGAGGTAAGAATATTTAAAAAAAACACATTTGCTAGTGTTCTTGTCAGGGCAAGGGTAGTAAAATCTGCTGAATGTTTTTATTTTTTCGGAGTTAACAGGCTTTTTTGAAAATGTTTTAATTGAGGTCTTGGGTAGAAAGTCGATGGTGTGTATATACATGTGTCTGCAGTCAGTTCTGATTTGCAAAGTAGTGTGAAAATAGGTCAGGCACAGAGAGGAATGTTGAGAAATTGCTGTAGCTGGGAAGGGAGATATTCAGAAGTTTGGAAACAAGATTTTAGTTTAAAGGGGATTAGTACAGAAGTTGAGTGGTAAGAGAGACGAGAGCCATTTACCTTCTGATGGTGGCAGATGTTGCTGTAGACAAGGAGGATTTGAAAAGTTTCTGGTAGTTTAACTTTTACTGGTTTTGTTTGGCATAAGACTCTTGTTTTTTTGTCTGTCCTGGAGGATTTGGTCAGCTCATTAGCAGTGCCTCAAGAAGGGCAGAAGCTGAGGGAACATCACTCACATCATAGCAAATCTGACTGAATGTGCTGTGACCACCGTTCTGCCTTCGGGCCCCTGGGTCTTGCTCTCACTTTGATTTTACTTTTTGCTCCCCATTTACATAAGGCAACATAGTCTTTGAAGAGAGAAGCCTGATTTCAAAGTAAGGCTTAATAATGCAGCAGTTCCTTATGGTTTGGGGCAGAACCTGTTAATGGTCAGTTCATTGTCCCAGCTAAAGCTTTTCCATGGCACGTGGGGCAGGTGCCTGTATCCCAATGGGCCTGGGGTGGGATGCACATTTGTCAGGTGAGGTATGTGCAAATACCTCACTTTGAGGGCTTTGAGAAAGGGGTACATGCCAACCAGTGCTGCAGCCTGTTCCTGGTCCCTGGTGTCTGTTGCTACACAAAATGCACAACTGTGCTTTGCTTTCATGAATTTCATCACCGTGATAAAAATTCATTTTTTTAAATTACAGAGATGTTCTTGAATTGTAATCCTCCTCTTTGATAAACACATCACCAAAGTTGAGATTTATCACATTTATTGTTTGCCTTTATTCAGTTGGCAAGTTACCTGTCAAAGAAGGAAATTAGGTTTGATATTATTCATATAAGGGCTCAGATGATTGTTTCTAGTCCCTAATTCTCCTCTAGCTGCTTGCAATTGGATTGTTAATGTTTTCTTCAAGTATTTAATGAGATACCAAAGTGTTGAAGTAATTTATAATTGCCGGAGTTTGTATCTTCTCATCCATCCTTCTTTTAAAATGTTGGATCTGTTTCACTCTGTAGGGCCTCTACAGGAGGCACTGTAGGGCCTCTCCTGCCATTTGTGAATTCGTTAAAGGTAGTTGCCCATAGAGCAGAAATTACTGTGACTAATTTTTTTTTATTAATAGGTCCTGATATGTGTTCAATATATCTCTCTCTATATATATTTCTGACCATATTTTGGCTTATGTTCCCATAGCTCACTCTGCTGATTTTACTAATGTTAAACATCTGATCAAACCCCAGTTACCATCTCCCATTTTGCATTTGTATGGCTTAGAGCAAGAAAGCACAGACCTCTGTTACACAACCATCTTTCTCTTTTTATTTGTGTTTCTACAAGGAATAGTTGGCTAAATTATACCTGATTGCAGATGGCATCTGTTTAGTGTTGAAGTTCCATATTCTTTCCTCAGTCTCAAAATTTTCTCCCATTATGACTAATTTAGAATTAGGAATTTGAAGAGGAAGAGGAGGGGAATATCTTACCACTGATTTCCTATAATGAAGCAGTCTTTAACATTCTCCAGAAATTATCATTAATTAAACAAAAAGCTCATCAAACATTAGGAACAGGAATATTTCTGTACAATCAAAAAAAACACCAAGTGGGAAATATCATTATGATTCCACTTCACAAAGTCAGTCTCCTCTGCCAGGCTCTAGCTCGTGCAGAAGTGAGAGAGCAAGTGAGCTGTGCCTTTGGGTTGTGGATTAATAGTTGAAGTTCACTCGTGTGGAAATAAAGCAGATTTTACTGTGACTAGAATATGTCATTAAAAAGCCATTATTGGAACCGACCAGCTCAATTCCTGCTTTTTCATTGCTAATGACAAAACAATCTGTTCTTTAAAAAACAACAGCCCTATATTTTCTTTCAGAGAATGGTGCAAGGGCTTACCAGAACAGAAGCTGGGTGAAGAGAGGCACTTGAAAGATTTATTGATCAATAAACCAGACAATTACAGCTTGTTTATAAAAGGAAAAAAAACCTCAACAACCCACCCCAAACCTAAGGCCTGCAAGCAACACTGAGACTCTAATAATGATAACTCTGGCATCCAGCTTGAAACTATAAAAGTCAGAAGGAAGATATAGGATTTCAATAAAATTATGACACTAGATAAACTTTACCCCAGGACCAGATTTTCCCTGGGTATGTGACTGAGTTCAGTTAGATTTGTAACTTTAATTTCTTTCTTATTGATTTTTCTTTTCTTCAGCTAATTAGGAAGTCTGTGGTGAATTGTGTGTATGTATGTTTGAGGAGGGGCTAACGAGCATCGACAGGAATAGGACCTGAACTTATATGTATGTTTATAAGGTCAGATGACTTAATTTTTTTTCTTTGGCTACATTTTACTCTTCAGTTGCTTCAAATACACACCTGAGAGTCACTCATACTCCTCAGCAGGCTCATATTTAAAGCCACCAGCTGTCCTTGGAGATGTGCAGTAGCACTGCTTGAGGGACATGGGGATTCTTGGAAGGGCTGCTGCTGCTGATGGTGCTTATGTGATCAGTTCTCATGTCAAGCCCTAAAATTAACCCAGAAGTCCTGTAGGAGCCCACTTACATTACTGCTGCTTTTAAACCACTCTGGTAGCCCTCTGGTGTGTGAATATCAGGGGAAAAAAGCCTGTCCCTTAGCTTGGAGCTACTTGACAACCAGGTTGAATTTTGGATTAGAGCAGAGGGAATAGAGGAGCTGGTGGGAGGACTGGAGAGAAGCTTTATCACAGGGCTGACATTTTGCACAAGTGCTATCATGTACTTTCCCATAGCAAATTTTCATGGGATTAGCTCCAGTTTGTGGTAAAGATGATAAAACATGTTTTCTCTTTAGTTACTTATGTAGTACTAGGAGGCATATTTGTTTGGTAAATTGGCTGCTGCTGGCAGCAGAAAGGAAAACTGTTCAACCTTTGAAAAAGTCACTTTCCTTCCTCATGTTCTAACTTGCATCTCCTCAAACACAGCTGCAAGCTGCAGCACCAGAGTTTGCTGTGGGGGCATTCACTTCCTAGGTTTATAATGACCATAAAAAACAATTATTCTGCTTTTAGGGTATGTTTAGTTTGAAAGTAGTCAAGGTAAAGAGCACCTGGAAATGTGCCAGTGCAAGGTCTGTGGTGAGTTAGTGGAGATGTCCTGTGCTGGGAACATTTTGGAACTTTCCTGGAGGATTGCTTTTTAGTAATCCTGATGATTACTCTCCTGATAGAAAGCAGGAAAACGAAGGTGTTGACAAAAGGTTAGAGTGGGCATCTGAAAGTCCCTAGGGAGACTTTTCTTGGGGCTTGGGGAATATCCTGTCATGTGAGATAAGGAGATGTTGCAGCAATTACTAAATTAGGATTAGATTTTAGAGAATCTTTTTTAAACAGAGGACTTCTCAACAAGAACTTCAGTTTCCTGCCAAACTAACAAGATCTTTAGGAGGGAAAAGCTTTCCATAAGTGCTCTTGATAGGGAGGAATTTGAAAAATGGAGCTGGGGACCACTTGTTGGTAGCTGAGAATTGATTTCATTGCAGTATTAATATTTAGAAATAATTAAAGAGAAGAACTAAATTTCAGGATCAAGTATTTAATTGTATCACCCTCCATTTCAGCTTGTCAGCACCTTTTTATTTTTTTCCAATACAGCTTGTGCTGTATTTACTGTGCATGTTGAAGTTTACTCTTCCCTTGAGAGAAAGAAAGGCTTTGAAGGGCAATGCCTGTAGTTGATTTTAGGGAAAAGAGAGCCTGTAGGGATGTCCTGCTTTCATGCAGTTTTCCCATCCTAACATGAAAGCAGAAGTTGGTCCTCCTTGCAGCTGAACAGCTTGGGGAACTGCTAGGATCTTGCTGGCAACAACTTGAATATTCAGCAATTAATTGGAAGCCAAGTGTGATGGGAATTGCCAGGGGTCCTGTTTGCTGGTGAAGAAATGCTGAGGATTTTGGGACTGTCCTGCTGTAATGGAGAGAACATTGCAGTGCTAAATTATCACAGTGATGAAAGATGCTTAGTGGAAAATTAGTATAGTGAAGCAGTTAGAGAAGAAGCTGTAATTGCATAGCTAATTGCAAGGATCAAACCCCAATACCTGTGTGAAACGCCATCATTATGTTCTCATCTGTGCTCTAGACAGTGATGCTGCAATAAATGGGAAATTAAAGTCATCTTAGCAAAGGCAGTTTGATTTAGGGAGGGTGCACTGGGCAGACTGGGTGCTGTGTGTGTATGTTGGAGGGGAGGAAGAGGATGGGATGATCCTGTACCACTGACTTTCTGCTAGACAAGTTAGTTACAAGGCAGGGATGGTATGGCTGGCTCTGGGTTTTCTCCTATGGTAACATAGCAACATTTCCTTTCACATGTCTGTCAGATGAGTAATTCTTTATAAACTACGGCAAAACTTTTCTTTTCTTGGAAAAATATTTCTCCTCAATTGGGCAAGAGCAAGGAGCTAGTAATAGCTTCCTCTTTCTGTTAAAATCTGGTTTTATTATTTTACAAACTCAGTTCCTTCAGCTTCTTGGTATCCTATGGCCTTGGGGTTCTTTTACCTGCTGACCAACCCAACCATCTTGGATGACCTTTCAATCCATGACATGCTCTGAAGCCACACAGTGCCTCTGGCAGTGCCCCTCACCTGATTTTCACACTTTGAATTTGAAATCTGAGTCATCCTTCCCTTCTCCATGTGTACACTGGTTATCCACGTTCAGTCTTTGACCTTTAGATTTTGAAGGAGGAGATAACTTTTGTGTACAGGCTCGTTCAGCTGAGCAGTCAGCATCACCTTCACTATCAGAAATACAGTCTTTTTCATTTGGGGATTGGGAGAAAAGGACTTTTTTTCAACCCTGGAAGTTCTTGATTTCCTCAGGAGAGCAGGATCCCAGCAAAGCATTTCAGCACAGCCAAGCTGGGTTTGTGAAATGCTCCATGTTCAGTGTAGTGGCAGTTGCCTGATCTGAATGTGAACTTCACAGCTATAAATCTGAATGAACTTGTAATAATATTTTGGATATTTTTATGGCAGAATTCACATGAGAGAACTGGTCTGTCCAGAGCACTGACATGTTTCTGGAACGGGGTGAGGTGGCAAACTTCAGCAGTGAAATGGAGGCAGAGCTGTCAGATTTCCTCAGACTTTTTGCTCTTTGGATTTACGCCAGGGGCCTGCACTTCTTTGACCCTGGTCTGTAGCCTTACAAACATCAAGGTTCTTCCATGCAGTCAAAAGATAAAACACCTCACCAGCTGGCTAACCCCAGTATGCACACTGCTCTGTGAACTTAGTCTGAAAACACACCTGACTTCTGAAATTGTTCAGTGGTTGGTCCCCATTCTTCTTTTCCATGATTGCCTTGGAGGTAGGTGTTAGGTGCTGGGAATCCATTAGGGAATGCTTCAACCAGGGACCCACGCAAACCTTTGGCTTTCAATGCAAGCTTTATACTTGGGAGTGGGAGGGCTGTTAAAAGGGTGGAGAGGGATCCTTCTTTTTGTCTTTCTCTGCAAATGCTTGGGTTTGGTTGCCAGCAAAGAGAGAAGTGAGCCAAACACATTGTCTGTGAGGTATTAACCTCTGAAAAAAATATTTATTCAAAACACTGAGTGTTGCAGTGTTTCACGAGTGATAAGTCACATACTATTTAGACAATATTTGCTCTCAGCCACTTTGTTTGTTGTCAAATCTGTTTCATTTCTGTTGTGACAATTCTGTTCGTTCATTGCTGGAAGTCTTTGGCAGGAAAAAATGTCAAGTACTACACTAAATATTTTGCTGAAGAAACTCATTCAGCCATGTTGAATTAGAATACTGTCTCCAAAAAGAAGGCAGGCTCTGTTTTCACTTGCCATCTGTTTGTTAGAGTATATGCATGTTGCTTTCCTGCAAGGAATATGTGGTTCTATATACACTAGACAGTCCAATTTTTCACAGCGGCCACTTTTATTTTATTAGAACTGTGTGTTCATCTGTGGCTTGATGGTGATATGAAGATGATATAAGAAGGACATTGAGGTGCTGGAGAGGGTGCAAATAGTGGTAACTAAGCTGATTAAGGGTCTTGAGAACTGGCCTTATGAGGAGAGGCTGAGGGAGTTGTGCTGTTCAGCCTGGAGAAAAGGAGGCTGAGGAGAGACCTCATCACCCTCTACAACTGCCTGAGAGGAGGTTGTAGTGAAGCAGGTGTTGATCTCTTCCCCCTGGTGACCAGCGATAGGACAAGAAAAAATGTGGTCAAGCTGTGCCAGGGGAGATTCAGGCTGGATATTAGAAAACATTTATTCACAGAAAGAATGGTAAGGCCTTGGAACTGTTAAAAAAAGGGGTATACATGGTGTTTCATAAGCTGGTTTAGTGGTTAGGGGTTGTAGTGTGGATGGTCAGACTTCAGAGGATCTTGAAGGTCTTTCCCAACCTTGATGATTCTATGATGAGCTTATATCCATCAGGGTTCCTTTGCTGCATAAAAGAACAATGGGCAGACAATTTTTCTGGGAACCCTCTCCTCGAAGCGAGGTGAGGGTCTGTGTCCCTTAAGGTGTTTGCTGTTCTGTCTGACAGGAGCGTGACGGGATGCGAGCCATTCTGGAGTCGTACGACAGCGAGCTGAGCCCGGCCGAGCACTCGCCCCAGCTGAACCGGCGCATGCGTGAGGCTGAGGAGATGGTGCAGAAGCTGCACGCCCATAACACCGAGCTGGAGGTAACCCAGACACCTTGTGCTCTAACTCCAGGGGTGAGGTTGTTCAGGCCTTTAAAACTGAATCGCCTGGCGATGTGATCCGCTCTCACAGAGGGCGGATTTTGCAAAATTCTGGCTGCAAAATTCCAGGCTCAGTAAGACCCATGAGGTGTTATTCTGCACCTGAAGCTGGCAGAAGCCAGGAATAATCATCTTTGGGTGTAAAGAGTCTGCTTTGTGTTCAGCATGGCTGGAGTGACAGCTGATCCCTGCGGGTTAAAGGGCTGTGTGAGGGGGATGTACAGGGGTAGTGAAATGGAGCAGGTGTGGTGTCTTCTCAGGGTCTAGTCTCAGTGAATCACTGCATGTGTAGCAGGGCTCTTCTGCACACAGCATAAGTGAGCCTGTGTTTATAAGAGCTTTGCTCTAAGGGTTGAAGAAGTAAAGTCTGTGTCTGCTGTTCATTCTTCACTTCTTGGCACTGGGCCTGAAAACCCCAGACTCTACTGAAAACCGCAGTAGCTCTACTAAATGCTTTTTTTGCTAGGTTTTCTCTAAGAAAAAACATTCCTTCCAAAGATAGGAGTATTTCTTGAAGGAATTATTCTATTATTTTTAGTTCTCTTTTAGAAAATTTGCAAGCTGAAATGTGAGTGTAATGAGGTAAATGTTAACATGCATTTGCCAAATAGGTCCCCTCTCTTGTACTTTGTCGTAGTGGAATGGGCTTTATGGTGAGGAGTTGAAATATTTGGAATGTGTCTGTGATCTTAAAGCTTAGCAGTTTCATTACCTAGGCTTTATAATGATCATAAGTATGTGAGTTTCCCTTTCTGCACATCTAGTTCCACCATCATATAGATTTATAGATGCCATAATTCAAATGGTGTGAAACTTGCAGAGATTGCAGCTCCTCAGCTTCATGTTCAAGGCATAAAGGGGATTGTCCCACTGTGCACAAACCTCTTTGTTGCTTCTGACACCCTTAAAAATGCTCTTTTCTTGTGTTGGTGGGTGGGGACTTGAATCAGGCAATACTGGCTCCAATGACCTCTAAAGCCTCAGTGAAGAGAGCAGCACAGTGTGGTAAAGATCAGAATTGTCATATAGAAACACTTCATCATGGTTTCTCAGAAAAGGAATTCTGTGAAGTTTTGGGCAAGTTGATAGAGAGTGTAGCTGGTAACATCAGGTGAAATGAAAATGTGCCTGAATTTGTCTGTCTCAGAATGTTCTTCTATGTTGGTCTGGTTGTTTAACATATTGCTTACCAGCAAACAGAGCAAGATTAGGTGATGCTGACATAAAGTGATCTTGATAAGTCCAGAGGAGGCCACTAGGCCACTAGGCCTCCTCAGAGGCTTGGATCAGAGGGCTGGAGAACCTCCAAGGCAGGCTGAGAGAGTTGGGGCTGTTCAGCCTGGAGAAGACAAGGCTCTGGGGAGAACTTACAGCGACCTTCCAGTATGCAGGAAAGCTGGGGAGGGGCTTTTTACAAGGCTTGTAGTGAAAGAACAAGAGTAATGGCTTAGAAGTTGGGAGATTTAGGTTAGACATTAGGAGGAAATTCTTCACTATGAGGGTGGTGAGTCACTGGAACAGGTTGCCCAGGGAAGTTATGAGTGCCCCCTCCCTGGAAGTGTTTAGGGGCAGGTTGGATGGGGCTTGGAGCAACCTGGTCTAGTGGGAGGTGTCCCTGCCCATGCAGGGAGTTGGATCTAGATGATCTTTAAGGTCCTTTCCAACGCATTCTATGATTCTGTGAGGCTATTTTATCCTGTGTTCTTAGTTTCCAGCAGTGGCTTTGGGTTGTTGGAGGGGGATTTCCTGAGCTGTTTCACTGAACAGGTCAGATGTGTCTTTGGGCAATAGCAAATTACCTTTTCTTATTCAGGTGCAAGCATGGGAGCTCTGTGGGAACCAATTGCTACACCCCTTTGGTTATTTATAGGGAACAAAATCTAAGGGGTTTTTATGGCTGTGGATTAAGGGCTACATGGAAAATTGCAGAGAGAATCTATGTTCTGTGAAGGTTTGTTGTGTGTCCTGTCAACCTTTAAGCCTTTCAAAGACTTTGCTAAAAGCAGGATTCAAAGATCTGATATTCCTCTTGTAAAGTAGAATTTTATACTTCACTTACTCATGTTTGTCTTCCCCTGTAGTGTTGACTGCTGAATCCCATCTGTTTTGAAATTTTGGGAGAAAGTTTTTTGTTGTAGTAAAAATCTGAAAACTGGAAAGGGAAATTGAGGTACAGGCAGGACTCGTAGTGCCTCATCATCAGGAGTAGCAGCTCTAATCAACTGCCTGTAGATCAAAGGACAGGTCGATAACAGCTATTAATAACTTCTAACATAATGCTTTGCACCCTCCCAGCTCTGCAAAGCCTCTGTACAAATTTTAGCAATGTTGACACCTGCATGACTCATCTCACAAACAGAGGAGACAGCAGGAA
>NW_009954215.1:6333811-6359078 GCF_000747805.2 Chaetura pelagica | reverse complement strand
AGGAATGATACACTTTGGAATGTTACTGGTTTCTGAGATGTGGGAGAAACAGTCTTTGCTAGGGGGAGGGCGTGGGAAGGGAAGGAAAAAGGGAACTTCCACGCGTTTAAGGTCAGTGTTGCGGAAGGGTTGAGGCATCCTGAGAGCCCTGGGTGTGGGAGGCAACACACAATCAACTTGTGCAGTAGTACCCAAGGGTAAGAAGAGCACAGCTGTGAGCATCATGCACATGGCAGCAGAGCAACAATGTGCACAGCTATTATGATGAGATCAGGTAAGGGCTGAGGAGGCTGCAAAGGAGAGGGATGAAGCTGAGCCTGGCTGGCACTATTACTTTTTGCTAGGCTAACTTGATTGAAGTGTGGAAAACAATTAAGGTCACTGGTTAGCAGAGGGTAAACCACTGTGGGTAACCACAGTTATGCCCACAGAGGAGTGCTTCTGGCAGCTCAGCATACGCTGGAAATGGGAAATGCAGGAGCAGCCCTTGCACAGTCCCTGTGTGCTGTATCTGGGGAGATGGCAGGAATTACTGTGCTCCAGGAGTTTAAAAATCTTGAGTTTAAAAAAGCCCTTGGAGCCCTTAAGGCAAATGCATCTTCTTGCACTACATTTTGTAGCTTCTGCCATTCAGTTTTGTTCACTAACCTTGAGATTCACACCATGCATCATGTCTTCTTCTATCACAGGTTTGGTTTTTGGTTTTTTTTAAGCTAGATTACTTAATTTAGCAACATTTTTTTCTGTGCTCCCTAGAAGAGAACCTTTTGATTGTTTGGTTGGTTGTTTTTTCCTTGTTTCTTCTGGCTACCCTAACCTGTTACCAGCAACCCTACCTCTGAAGAAACCACAGAGGGGAAAAAGTGATGCTCTTAACAGGGATTTTTCCCTGCTTTAAAGCTGGAGATTTTCCCATCCATTCCAGCAGTGCTGTGTGAGGCAGGAAGCTCTTTGGAGAAGACAGAGTAATAGTGATAATGCAGTAGGAAAGAGGAGGAAATAACGTGGAAGTAGGAAGATCTTGTGCTGGGGCAACAGCTTTTCACTCACTAGGGAGATGAGGTCTCTGAGAATTCCTTTGCTTGGTGTACAAACAGAGGTGGGAAGCCATTTGAAAGAACACAGGGAATGAGAGAGAACTGTGCAAGCCCTGGAGGGCTGCATGTGAGTAGTTTATCAATGTATGCTGAGAGGATGGAGTTAGAAGATACACTGAGTTGTGCCTGACTCCTTCCCCGGCCTCGCTGCTGGACAGCGACAGCGGGACAGCTCCCGGGACAGCTGCTGGGAACGCTGCTGTGTCTGTGCCACAGACACCTCCTACATTACAGGCACCCTTCCAGGAACTGAAATGCAGAAGGATGCTTTCATCCCAGATCACTTCAGAGATGCAGTGCTGCTGCATAAGAACTAGTCCTATCAGAACCTGATGGGGCAGAGGACTAGAAGGTGAAGAAAGGCTGATGGGAAACTTTTAATTCCCTTTCATTAATGACTGATGAGAAAAGCTGGATCTTTAATGCATAGACATGCAAACACATAGTCTGTTCTGGGACTGAAAGTGGTTGCTTTATCCTCCTCTGAACTGCCTGCCCCCAGCCTGCCCCCCGACTCCACAAGGCCACTCTGGCTGGAAAGGTTTAAGAAAGCACTTTATGGAGAGTTGAAGTAAAGCAAGGGAGAGATGCAAAGAAAAATGCCATCTGAAATGGTGGCTGGAAAAGCAAGCAGGCAGTGTCAGCCTATTTCACATGGTTAATGAAGTGTCACTCACCACCTTTTCAAAAGTGTGGTTTCAAACTGAAGAGGGAATGAGTTTGTCCCTGGCCAGTCTGATGTAAATACATAAAATAAACAGAATCATACCTGTATTTATATGACAGCATAAATTCTTGTTTTGATGCCATGATGTTAACAGCTTTCTTGCCAATCTTGGTTAACCTTTATTACCTTAGCTCCCATTGCTTCTAATTTTAAGGTAAATATGACAAAACAAAAAGATTCTGTGAATGCAGCAGCTACTGTGCAAAAGCTCTAATGTGGAGTTTAGTGTTTGAAAAGTTAAATCCTGCTGCACAAAAGAGAAATCACCATAAATATAACTCCATTAATAGTGATTTTATTACAACACACTTGGCTCCATATTAAACTTTAATGAAGAGAGATTTGCAAGGAAGCCTCATGCTGACACCTTCAATGGTCTCCAGCATTTTTTACATTGAGAGATTTACACTGTCTGTGAGCACCATATGTACTCTAAGCAGTTAATTACGAGTCTGACAGTTTCAGCACACGAAATACCATATGTTCTGTGTTTTTGTTCCACCACAGGCATTACTGGTGACCTCAAAACTCATTGACCAAACACCGTCACCTTATCTGCACCTGATAACTGCAGCACATCTGCTGGCAGTGGAAATTGGGCACTGCTGATTCTTGTGATGTTAGTCACAAATCTGCTTCTTGCAAAGGGAGTTACTTAGCAGTCACTCTGGAGTTTAAAGTGCTTAAAATTTACGTGCAGATGCAATAAAATGTTTATTTGAGCAGTTAACAGTTCCTCCCCATCTCACCCAGCTTCCCCCATCAGTGCTTTTCCACTTTTTTACCTTCTATTTTTTTCTCTCTTTGATCTACACTTAGTGTTTATCTTGCTTTATCCCTCTGCTGCTGAATTTCCTCTCCCCCTCAAAGGAAAAATGCTTCTTTACATAGCAGAGGGGGTTTCTGTGATGGTGGAAACTTTACAGAGAAATTTCCTCCCACCTGTGGAAGGCACAGAAGAGCTTGCTTTAATTTTCAGATTTCTTCTGCCTGCTTTCTCTACCTCTCTGCTGCCATCCAACCTTTGTGTGCTGTTTATTCTCAGTGACAACTGTAAAAAACAGTGAGAAGATTACTCTGCTCGCTTCAGATGTCCATAAGGAGCAAATCAGAGTCACTAGAGCTTTCCTGCCGCTCCAGAATGGCATCTGTTTCACTTGCCCAGACTTCTGCTGTCATTGTAGCATCTTATCTGTGACTCATGTGGGAGAAAACAGACTGTCTCTGGAGATGATGCTAATGTGCTCCATGCATCAGCTGCCACTGATTGCTGAAGCAGTCACAGGGCTGGACATCATCTTCTGACAAAGCAAACACCTTGTTGGAATAGCATTTTGAACCTGAAAGCTTTGGCATCTCTTGGCAGACTCCAGCCTTCCCAAGAAACACTGCAGTACTTCTTTTCTTTTCTAAAGAAGAGTGGGTCAGGCTCCACGTCCTCCAGCAGTCCTGCAAAATGGATTATCTTGGATTCTCTCTTCTTTCACACATTTCATCTGCCTTCCGACCCCAGTGACCTTGTCTAGTCAGGGAGCCATTAGGTTCCTCCCCTCCCTTTTGCACCTGCCAGTGCCTGTGTTTTGGGAAAGCACCTTGCAAGTAACAGTCATAGAAATAAGGAAGTCAAATCATGGAGGGGCTTAATGATTTGCTAAAGGTGACAGTCTCTGCTCAGTGGAAGAAGAATGCCTCTTAAAACTGGTTGATGCTGCAGCAGAACCTGTCTCTGAGGGTTTTTGTGTAGTCAAATTAGATTTTAAATTCAATTGCAATTAGGTTTTTTTGAGGAGATTCTCTGGATTGAATCTGTCCTGAAACTTAGTAATTGATTGAGAGAAGTAGTCCATGGCACTGCCTTGTCCTGGAGATACTCTGCAAAGACCAGCATTGTTTTCATTAGACATAGATTTTCACAGCTATTTTTAGTGTGTGGATGCTCTGACAGTTTAAGAGTGGCCGTAACTGAGCAGTTCCTAGGGACCATGAGCCTCTATCATTCTTAAGAAGTGAGAATGTCTGGGCACCAACTTGCACAGAGTAAATTAAGTCATTAACTAAGTCATTACCTGTACTTTTAGCCTATGCTAAGCTGTTTAAGAGGCAAGGCCCCAGAAAAATGACCAGCTGTAGAACAAGGAGTAGCCTTTTGGTGCTCTTGGCTGCATATTGAAATGTGTGGTACAGAAAAGCATTTTGCAGCTCTATTGCCTTCTTAGGTTTTGAGTGCAGTAAGAAGAGGAGACATGGTAATTTCCATCACCTTTGCTCAAAGTCATGCTCCTGATGTAGATGTAGACTGTGAGACTCTGCCCCAGTCATCTTACTGACTAGATCATGCCTTGACTCTCTGCAAACTTAAAATTTCTAGTAAATAAATATAGTAAATAGCAATATAGTAAATAAATATATTTCTAGTAAATAAATATAAATTATCACCTATGTTGGCAATACAGGGTATTTAGAATGGACTTCTACAACCAGAAGTGATGCTTTGAGGATGTGGGGGTGCTCCTGTTTTTGGCCTTTGAAGGTTCTCACTTCAGCCCCAAGAGGATTGATAGATGCCAGCAACAAAACAATTGCTCCCTCCTCTGCAATATGTTCTCTAAAAATGCTCCTGTAGCCCATGCTGGTGATGTTATGAATAACCAAGCACAAATGAGGCTTTCTGTTGACCTGGGGAATTTAGTTTAGCTTCAAATGTACCTGGCTGTAGGAGACAAGTGAAACAGATGAACTGGGGCTAAATTCCTACAGAAAATTTAAAATTAGATTCTTTCTTAGTGATGTTTTGGAAGGAGAAGATAACTGGTGTGCAGTTATGAGTAATATTTACCACAATAGAACAGAGGAGAGCATCTTGTACAATGTTGAGGGCTTTAAAACCCTTTACACTAGAGAGCCTGCATGCCTGTGCCTAGAGATACAAGTTTTGTAATTAGATGTCTTTAGGTGAAGGAGGAAGCAAGAATACCCCAGTCCTGGCAAATGGCAGCAGAAAAAGATGTTGCATAAAAAAAGCTTCTTTGCTGCAATTTGATGCATATCACCTCTTGCTGCCAGAGTGCAGCTCGGGGAGCAGGGACTGAGATTGGGGTGCTGTGGTAGTGACGTGTCTCGTCCTTCCCAGGCAGAAGGCAGAAGGGAAAAAGCAAATTGAGCATCTCTGGGGAATGGAGTTAGGAACAGGTAGCTGCTGGCTTTCCAAAGGGAAGGCTTTGAGAATGTAGAAGTTTGTTCTTATGTCAGTCTCTATCACTTGCTGTTGCAAGGCAGTCAGGAGGGAAGAGGCCGCTGGGCAGGTTTCTCCAGTGCTTGCACCCCTTTCCATGATTACAGAACTGTATTTTCTTTTTTTTCTTTTGCAATGTTAGAGAAACATTCAGCAGAGAAGACAAACTGTATTCTGCATTTAATTCAGAGATTTAACCTCTTTGAATCTTTTTCTAAGCTGAAAAGCAGGATAATTTTTTTCTATTGCTGGTCTCATCCATGTGGACTGTGCAGCTCAGCCCGTGTCACTGCTGTGCCACGTGTCTAGTTTGTCTTCAGAGGTACTTGAGTAATCCTTGGTGGGGAACAATCAAAGCTTCCCAACAGCTTCCAGGGTATGTGGTCCTTCTCTGGAGCTGGGTGATGCGGTTCTGTAGGAGGACATACCACATCCTCTGCAGCACTTCCAGCCCAAAGTTGCCTGAAGCGTGGAGATGGGTGTTCATGTGGCTCATCACCTGATAAATATTTTGCTGCCTGGTCCATTAGGGACAGGAAAATTGGCTAGTCCTGGCCAGTTTGTGTCAAAACTAAGAACCTGATTGATTTCAGCTGGATTTCCCAGAAGTGCATTCATGCTAGTGCATCTTATTTATTTTTTTTTAACTATATTGGTGCTTCAGGCTTCAGTGCTAAGCACAAACTTAAGATTGATGTTAAAAGTTGTCTAATTATTGAATCTACTACTTGGGAACATTCTTGCATCGATGAAAGCTTCAACAACTTGTGGAAAGCAATTCTAGGGGAGCAAGGAGGCAAATATCTTGTGGAAAAAAACCTAAAAGCACATTGGGAAATTGTTTTACACAAAAAATGCCATGGAAATTTTAGTTATTCCCTAACTCTGTGTTATATTTATGACATTAAATAGTCCTTCTCTGGTCTTCTTAAGAGAGGTTCTGAACTTGTTGAGATTTGTTGTTTTTTCTAATGGATAGATTTGAATTTTATGATTTGTAGTGCCTCATTTCAGCATAATTATTTAATTTTTGCATAATTTTAGATTTCAAGTAGGTATTTGTAAGTGTGTTCATGTCAGTTTTCAATTCATTATTATGGTCTCCTGTAATAAATGGATAAATGTATTAAACTATTATTTTGTGGTTTAAAACATGCTATAAACTTTTCTTCTCTAGCCAGGCTTTTCCAAAGATTTCCTGCAGGGCCTCCTACAGGCTTGTTCCATGGCTCAACATGTTTCTGCCCACTGTGTTTTCTGGGGCTCCAGCTACAGTTTTGTTGAAATCCTGTTTCCAAATAGTTATCATGTATAAACAGAAAAAGTGCTTTGAGAAAACAATCTAAACACAAGCTCATTTCCATGCTCTTGTAGATCCTAATGCTCCTGCTTTTTGCAGTTTGCAAGGATTGTAAGATCCACTTTAATACCCTTAATACTTTGGTTATTTTGGCAATTAGAACAACAGCAGTTTCTGTCTTGTTTTTCTTTTTGAAGCTCATTGATTCTTTCCTGTTTTGGCCTTAATTACCAGTAGTAGAAGGGGTGTTTCTTCAGGGAACTAATTAGTCTGAAAAGCCTGGTTCAGCTCAGAGCTTGAGCACAGTTAGTTGAACGGTGCCCAATGGAAAAACCAATTGCAATTGTTTTATTTCTGAACACACATAATTATTCACCTTTAATACTTTCTTCTCTATAGTTACAAATTGCATTTGCTCCTGTAGGTTCTCCCTGTCTTCCCCTATGGACTGTTCTGTCCATAAGCCGCAGCTTCTCCATTTCTTCACACTGGTTTCTTATTAGGGTCATAAATTAAGAGTACAGCACCATTGCAAGTCATAACCTGAATAGAATTTAAAGGAAGGTGGCTGAAATGATCCTTTTATTTTTCTCTTTTCTTTTCCACTTAAATGTTGCTAGCTTGCTAATAGTTGGAAAAGACTGGGAACAGAATAAGTGAAAAAGCCAGCTGATAATGGTTTTCACCAAGCTGTGAATAAAAATGAAGCTGTTGATACAGATCTCCTCTGTTTGGGGTGGTCCAAGTAATTGCAAGGAGCAATTCTGTTTTCTCAGAGGCTTTGCAATTTATCTATTTGCTTTAATCAGTGTTAATGTCAAATGTGCTTTGATTGTGCTAAAAGCTTTTCAGCAAAACAAACTGGAAGTTCTAAGTTCTGGAAAAAAGCCACAGTATTCCTGTGATGCAAATTGTAACATTTTTCTTTTGAATTTTATTGATGCAGTTTAATAAAGCAAGCAGTACTACTGTACAACACCACATGTGCCATGAATCCAGCTGTGGTGACAGTAACACAGATAGGAGATATATGGCACATTGATTTGACATATTGAACTGATCTCTGTTTTCAGTTTGTTTAAAGGGCTGTAATGGCTATAGTGAGCTTGACAGATGTACACCCAAATTGCAATTCTATTCAAGACCATGCTAAAACCAAGTCTGATTTCTGGATTAAATTATTGGTTTGTATCTGTTCCATATTCTCTTACCTGCATCCTACATCTCAGGCCCACAAGCATGAGTTCTTGTAATGTCAACTTCACTTGATTTTGGAAAATTGTAAAAACAAGTAATTTTTCTTTGGCAACCTGACCTTCTTGGAAGAATTGCTAAACCCACATATTTTTATTTTTTAAAGGAAACTTTAAAGATTTTAAGTGCTGCTGCATTATTGATGTAAAAAACCCCAGTGGTGTATCCAGTAGCTATCAATGTGAGCAGAATAAATAGTTTGTAGAGATTCTTTTAGTAGAATGTCTAGTGTAGTGGGAGAGATTTTTGGCCAACACTAGTTTTGGCAATTCTATTCTGACTACTGTGATTTTATTGAGTGTTCATACGGGTGCAGTGTTCTTCACTTTCTAATAATCTGGTTTATTCTCTTTTATTAGAGTTCATTTCAGTACTGGCAAATGCAGCTCTAGGATATATCAGCTCCCTGACTTGATTTCTCAAATATTCAGATAAACTGTGTGCTCCTTTAACCTCTGTGGATCCAGTCACACCTACCAAAATAAGGTTTCTGAAGAATCGTGTGACCTTTTTAATGAAGAAAGATGTTACAGATGCTGAGAGTGATGCCTGCATGATTCTGGAGACAAACCCCTGTTTCTCTCTCTAAGAGGGAGTGTTCAGGCAGCCCTTAAACCACATTCGCTTGTTATTTCTCTGCGAGAAATGAGTGTGGGTATGAAAGGGCAAGAGTACCAGCCTGCAGGGTGCTGCAGAGAGATCCCCTTTGTTTAGGGGCTGGAGGTGTCCAGAACTCTGGCACTGCTATTCTTGATCCATGGTGGTTACTCTGTGATGCTTGCTCTAAGATCATCTGAGTGTGTTTAATTGCATCTCAGCAGCAACATGGCAATATATAGAGCTGCTGAAAAGAGAGGGGTTTTTAGCTTTAAGTCTAGTGTGCATTTAAAGTACAGTTGCTTGTTGCATTTGGCAGAGGCTGTCTGGAGCCTGTGGTGAGTGCAGAACAGACAGGTATGTCTGTCTGTGCAGATGTAATTCTTCTGGATGTTTATAGCAATAGAAAAACAATGATTAGTGTTAAATTCTTTCAAGATAAATAATACGAAACATATCCAAGCTCTTTTGAAAGTGTCAGTTGATTTATTTATTATTATTATTATTATTATTATTATTATTATTATTATTATTATTATTATTATTATTATTATTATTATTATTACCAAAAAACACAGTGAATATACATGAGCATGCATAATCCTAGTGCTAGGAACTAGTTCCTAGTTCAAGGAAGACTGTGCACAGAACTCTAGCTGACTGACTGTATCCTCTTAAAATAACAAAGCATCCTAGGCAAATTCTACAGGATCTTTTTGCTTTGCTGTTTCTGTATGTTTATGAAGACCATAACTGAGACTATCACACCAATGTAGAGAAATGACATTTATCTTCACAGTGCACAATGACCTTATTGTTCATAAGTGACACTTCCTCTTAAGATAATGAGCACCTTTTTAGTTAGGCCAGGCAAGGTCCAAATTTGTTGTATCTCATTTCTACAGCTCATCAACACTTTGCGCTTTATGGGAATTATTGTGGTTATTAGTTTCTGTTGCATTCCACCTGCTCTTTGGATAAAGCTCTTGTTTCTGAATAGCAAAGGGGATTGAGAGAGGGAAAAGGTCATGCTTGAGTCTTCATGAACATCTGGGAGCTGCTGCATGGCACAAATACAGCAACTCCTACAACAAATGTACATTTTCATTATTCTGGGTTTTTTTGTAACCCTCCTATATGGCCTTTTCCACAGAGCAAGTCACAAGCCATGTATCAGCCTAGGATGGACAAGCAAGCTGGTGTTGCCCAGAGCTCAGCCACCTTTAGGCAAAGGTGGGCAGTAACAGGGATGCTTTAATGACTGCACTTAATAGGATGTTCAGTCTGATATGTAGAAAAGACTAGAAATTAGCCCAAGATGGCCCAGAGGAGCTTGAGTTTTCAGATAAGACTCTGTTGATAACATAAAAGCCTTCTTCATGTTGTGGATGTGTGAGGATCTTCAGGGCATCCTCAGTGTTAACTCACAAGCACATTTTCCTTGTGTACTCATGGTTTAAATGCCAGCTTCAGTTTGCCTACAGAAAGCAGTTTCATCACAATGTTGAGCCTGAGAGACGTTTCTGGATGAACCGCACCAAAGTCATCGTCATGGTTGGGTGTTGTGTTTTGCACATGATGGACCTCTTTGTTTTTCCGTCCCTGCTTACCTGAAGTGTGGCAGTTGCTGATGCTCTAACGTAGCTGTGTGCCTCCTCTCATCCCTCATTCTTCAGTCCTCTGGAAAACTAGAGGCAAAAACATATTTGTGCCCGTCACACATTTGAACATCTTCATGTCTTTTTGTCCCTCCTTCCTACACCCCGTTCTTTTCTCTTTCTTTATGTTTTTACCATGCTTCTTCTACCTTGTTAGCCACTTCCTTCCCAACAAACCATTAAGCAATAACAAGAGAAAACAAACAAACAAGATCTTGCTGTTTCCTTCAAGTGCTTGCTTTGCATTTGTTGCCTATTTATAGATTATTTATTTTAGCCACGGTGGCAGTCAATTAGAAATGTAGTGAATCCTTCTTTCAAGAGTGTGCCAAGAGAGGATCTTTTTAGTTTGCTTGCTTTTTTATGAGTTTTGCTGGAGCCTCCATCCAGTGTGCTTAAATTCCACTGGGATTTGTTTATTCTGAATAAATTCTCAAATAGAAGTAGAAGAGTTTTGCTCCTCTTCAAGGGGAGTTACAGGAGCATGACCATGGTGTGCAGGGATGTTTGATTTTATCTGAGGGTGGTAAAAATGGATTGTATAAAATTTTTTCCTCCAGTTGTCAACTAGGGAGAATTTTTTACTTTTCCAATGTGAAGAATGTCTTTTAGTAGAGGTACTGTTAATCCCTTTTCTTTTTCCTTTTTTTTTCCCAACCCTACAACTTCAGGCAAATTCTGCTTCTAAATCCTAGTCTGTTTGTAATGCAAAATTGATGAAGTATATTATTAGAATAGTAAATTATGACTGCCCCTGTGGCCTTGCAAAGGATGCATGGTCTTTGTGCTTTGGTTTCGCCTTTTGCTGAGCAGGGTTGATGCCAATTATCTCCAGTCCTTCGTGGGGAAGGTGGTGGAAGTTTATAGTGGCATATCCCAAACAGTGAGGCAAGAGTTTTGAGTGAGACCCAAGTACAGCACAGGTGAGATGTTGCATGAGACCTACATTAATAAACTCAGCTGGACTTCTGCTGGCTCCATGGGACATGTCGAGGTGTGGAGCGTTGCCAGGGGTTTTGAAATGAAGCTTGTCTGCATGGAGCCTGGAAACCAGTGGTTCGTGCAATACCTGGAAATGTCAGTGCTAACATTGCTTTTCCAGGGTAGGAGCTCCTTGTTATGGGTAGGAATGTGTTGGGAAAGATATTTTGCATTTTTTTTTTTTAATGCTGAATATTACTGGTATGGACTGAGGTTGGTTTTGTTTTTCCAAAACAGATTTAGAAGGCAAATACTGTCTTAAACTGAGTCTCTGCATTTGCCAGAGCCTCTGCAAAGGGCTTTTAGGAGCCAGTAGCTGTACTGATTTGTGGGGTTTTTTTTACCTTTTTTGTTCCTCCTTTAAAGCTCTTTTTTTATATGCTGTGATGCCCAGGCAGGACAGCCAGGATGAGGCAGAGTCATCTTGGGGCTGACCCAGAGAACAGGTATGAAATTCCTGCTTGGCCTCAAGTGTGAATATGTGTTGAAGAGGAGAGTCTCTCTGCTAAACTTGCCTTGCTCACAGAGCATATACAGATAATACAAGAAAATGAAGACACAGGATGGAGGAGGAGAATTCTCCTATTTGTTTTTTCATCCTTGCCTCCCGTGACAAGACTTGGTTCTTTGCTCTGGACCATCCGAGGTCACTCACATTTAGAGCAGCTGTTGGTGCCCATCAGCTGTTCTAAGCACACTGTGACATTTGGAAATCCCTATCTGGAAGGGGAATTGAGCTTCTGCTGACTATAATAGCTATGTTTGAAATGTAATGTTTGCTTTATTGAACAAAATCCAACTACACACTCAGAGACTGGAAATACTTGGGCAGCAGAGGAGACGGGTCCTCAGCGAACACTTTCCCAGGGCAGAAGCAAGGGCAGTACAAGCACTGCTTCCTCAGTGCAAACATTGCACAATCTTGTCCAGGAGGTGAATGTTGTTACCTAGCAACTTCCAAGAGTGCTTCAAATTTGTTGGAGACCCTTTGAGGCTTAGGCACTTTACCCACTGTTCTGCTAGGTGCCAAAAATACACTGGCTGTAATTTCACGAGCCAAGGGCAAGCGCTGGCTTAAACCCTTCCCTGACCTTTATTTGAGCTAATACAACCTGTGCAGTAGTACAGAGAGCCAGCACAAGAAACCAAACTAGATTAAAATTAAATTAGGAGAAAAAAAAGTTTGCTTTTCACCTCCCCATTGGTGTTTGCTGGGCTGGCTCACGACAGGGGCACTGGGGAGTGTGCCAGCACGCCTGGAGGCTCCCTTTGAAAGTGTGTTTGTGTGGATAGCAGTGAGATCTAGTTGGGGACAGGGCTCACAGCACACACATATCATTGAAGACATCTTTTCTGAACTTGCACAACATATCACCAGCTGTCAAACAGCCTTGGGCAGCTTAGAGGAAGGTGCTACTGTTGAGTGCTCAGGAGTGCTAAGGTCAGTAGGAGTTGTTTGGTAGCCTTGTTTTAATAGAAAGGTTAACAAAAGTGGCTGTGATATTAGGAGACTTGTATAAAAAGAAAACCACAGTGGTGCTGCTGTTTAGCTTCTGATATTCTTTGTTTCATCCAGCTACAGATCTTCTGGCTGGGGCCTAATCCATGCACAAAACCCTCTTCCTCATCACTGCTTCCACTCGGGGCAGAGGCTTTCCATCCATACCACTTTTGTCAGACTCCCCAGAAAAGCTTCTTTTAACTCAGAACCAAATATTAGTGTTTCTCTCCTCAGATATTGGCCACCCATTCCTGTCTTCAGAAGCATTGCCACCCTTAGGCTAAAGGGGTGTAGAGACCTCTCCTTGGCAAGCAAGAGTATTTTCCAGGTATTCAACTATCAACCCACAGAAAAGAAAATGTTGCTTTCTGGCTGGTAGACAGACAATAACTCTTTATACCTTTAAATTAAAAGTGACACACTCACATAAATCTTTACAGCAGTACTGTGTGCAAACACAGTGCCTGGATCCAGAGCAGTTATGAGATGACAGTGAATTGGGGTGAATACCCTTATTCTTGACTTTGAGAAGTGCAGTGACAATGAATCATTCTTAGTGATGAGATGCAGCAGTGCTGACTCATCGGGCTGAAATTAGAAGGGCTTTTTTAGGTAGAGATGTAATTCCACCATTTTTTTCTGATGAATGGATAAGAGTGAACATTTTTGTTGGCTCATTTACAGACTTCATCAACTAAATGTCATTTCTTTCCCTCTAGCTATCAAACCTAGTTGAAACCAATTGACAGGGAGAACTTAGATCCAGGGAGGCAGTACTGGAAAAAATGCATAGAAAGGAGTGGCAAAAAAGTTTGAAAGAGACTCTGGGTGTCATATTGCTATCAGGTTTAGTTTCTGAGATTCCCCATTTCTGGGTTTGGAGAGTGCTAATGCTTGCTTTCATCAAGACAGGGGTTTTGAAGCCTGAACTCATTCTGCTGTTAATCTAAACAAGACAAAAATAAATCAGTAAATTGTTGGAGTTAAGATTTTGCCAGAAAATTAAACAAATGTACAAACATTTGCTTCTTCCTTCCTCAACTAACTTTGTTATTACATCTCACAACAAGAGATTCTGTTCCTGTTAGCTGCTGACTTCTGTATTGCTTCCCAATTTAAGAAGGGTTAATAGAGCCTGAAGAAAACATCATGCTTCCTGGATCCCAGACTCACTTATAGTACTAGTTTTTAGATCACTTAAATAGCAATGAATAGCCAGATTCCCAGAGGTGCTGTATTTGTTTCAGAATCTGGTGCTGGTATCCTGTCGTTTCAGCTTTGGAGATTTGATCACAGTGCAGTAAAATTAATTCTCTTTAGTGTCCTCCAAATGATTTGCATTCCTTTCTCTTTCTGCTGTTTCCCTGTGGAGTGAACTGATACTCTGCTAATGTTTTTGAGTTGCACTAATATATTAATAATCTGTTTTACTACTGGCAAGAGGTTTGTGGCCAACCCTCAACAGACAGATTTTATGCCAGGTTCTCTTTCTGCTGTTGGGTTAAAAATTTCCCTAGGAGGGCAGCAAAAGAGAAGGGACTCCCTGCTATGACTGCACACTCAGCTGCTTTTCTGAGGTAGGAATATTTTTGAGCCCACAAAGAGAACATTAGTGGCAGGGGCTTCTCTGATAGGTGTTCCAGTGATGGGGAATGACTCCTTTGGAGAGTCCATCAACATCCAGCAGTCACTCGTGTGTGTCCAGGAGATGCTGTACTGGCTGGCTGCATAGAGCTGGAAGCAATTGGCTTGGCAGAGTTTCATCAGTCAGGCTGCCCTTTGCTGTTGAGGAAGCAGCTGCAAACTCACATTTTTTGTTTGGCCATGTCCTCTCTCCCCGGGGGCTGCAGCACCATTTGATTAGGATGGAGGGAAGGAGACGTATTGCAGAAGTGTATTATTCCCAGCAGAGCTGTGCTAATCGTTTGGTCTCTGTGCTCTGTCTTAGCAAGGTGTTGAAGGAAAACATCAAGGAAGAACAGGAGGAGGGAGAAGTTGCTTGGCTATTGCCCCTTAATCTCACCTCAGCTTCGGCTGCAACTCAGAGTAAACCAAGGAAAGTTTGCTCTTGTTTTGAGATGTTTTTGCAAATGTGGTGCTTTTTTGTCACAAGAAAAAAATCTGGTAACACCTGAGCTTTTTATTTTCCTACTTACCTGCACCTACCTGCTTTTTCTGTAAGCATTTCAGTCTGGAGTGGGGCTATGTGATCTTCAGGAACTCATTCTTTCCTGAATACAATGCTCTGCATTTTTCTCTTTCCCAATTTGCTTGGGTACTGTGTTCCTTACCTGACAGCATCTGCCTGGGCGATTATGTGAACAGTGTTGATAGAACAGACTTTGAGAAGGTTGGAAGCTTTCTCCAAGTTTCACATTTTATTGCAGTTGTGAATGTCACCTTAGCTTTGAGGATCAGGGAGATTAGGTCACTGCCACCTCTGAATGTGGAGGTGCTCAACTTTTGCACTTAATATGTTGCTTAATCCTTTTACTGCCTGAGTAGCATGACCCGTCAGGTGTGTTTTGTGTCATAGTGGCACCTTGTGCACAGAGACTACCTTTGGTCAAAAATTTTTGGATGGTTTTGCAGACTACTGTCTTTACATTAGAGAGGGAGGAGAAACAGTTTCAGAGGGTTTAATACTTTGCCCTGAGTCTCTCAGCAGTTGTTGGGTTGAGTGGGAACAAAAGCCAAATCTCTGCTGCTGAGCTGTGCAGCTTATTTGGAGCTAGGTCAAGTGACTTGCCAGGAATAAAGATGTGGGCAATTTCTGCTTGAAATCTGTCTTCCTTGTATCAGTTATTTGGCAGTGTTTTGTTTACACCCCTTTCTCACAGCATGACCAGCAAGACTTTGGGGTACATTCATTATAATCAGCTTACTGTTGTGCATTCTTGACATTACTAAGTGACTGGTGTCTCTTAGAAGAGAAATTGAGTCTGTCCTTGAGACTTAAAAGCAGGAGAAAGGTTTGGTTATTATCTCTTTGTCAAGTAAATCTTGATAGTGTGTTGTCAGGACACCATATCTTGCTGACGTTTTCCCTGTATCTCCAGTAATTATAACTGCGACTTTAGGAATTTTTTCAATTTGCAGGATCATTTTTTGTTTGGCACCCAAGAGCCTTCACTTTACTCATCCTTCGTTTTGTTAACCAGCTGCTTTGTGTCTCTCACTTGGGGGCGGCATTTCGCTGCTGCACATCACTTCCAGCAGAAAATTGGTTCTCAAAGAAGTAGCAGCTCTTGCTTTTTTGATGAAAACTCCCCTCACCACTCTGCACAGAGCAGGAGCCTTCAGTCCCCGGGTGCTGGGGGTTGCTGTGATGCCCAGGAGCACAAGTCCCTGGAGATGTGGGACATCTTGCTTATAGGCGTTCTAGTTTCCTGGGTTTCCTGTCCGTGCTTGGGGTAAAATTAAGGACTAAATTACATGGAAAACCACATAAGCTGTGGGCTGAGATACGTGTTTTTCATTGAGCTGTAAGCCTCTCCACATAATATAAATTATGTCAGTAAGTAATGGTCTGTGTTTTGCCTCTTGCAGCTTCTCTGTGAGTCAGAGTGAGTGTCTTCACGCTGTGTACATTCACTCTATGTACATTCCTGAAATACATTAAAGGTTCTTGGGGAATTTCCCCCTTCACCTTTGCATCAGACCGAGCCCCTTCTCACCTCCAGTCCAGCTCCTGTAAGATGCCATAAAGGTTTTGATGCTTTTGACAGCACCAGAGTTTATTTGAAGCTGTTATTTCCCTCTTTATAAAGGATGTGCATCTGATTTTAGAACCAGAACTTTCTTGAGAACAGCAAAATTGAATCCCTAAAAAGCAGCAAGGAAATTATTTAGCAATGCCTGATACTGAACTGTCTTCCTGATTGTGATCTCAACTGATGCAATTTTGTGAAAGATCAGTAATTTCATCTACAAAGCATCAAAATATTTTAAATTAGAAATGACTGTTTAACCCAGTATCATTTTGTGATGCACTTCAAAGATGCTGAAACAATTCTGTACTGCAGGGCTGGGGTACTAATGGGTTGGAGGCAGGAGATACTGACTGGCTTGCTATAAATGGATATTTAACTTTAAAATACCAACAGGCAAATGCATGCATGAACTGTTGAAAGCTGAATCCCATGGGTGAGATTTCAGATTGAGGACTAATGAAAATTTCATTTCAGTTCTCACAATATTTTAATATGCAGGATCACAGTATGCAAATAAATTGAAGTCTAACTGCAAGTGGCTGATGAGTTACTTCTGTCTCAGTCTCTGCCACCCCCATAAATAAGCTGTCTGTGGCTTTTGTGAAATCAAAGTTTTCCTCCTGTTTTTGCTCTAAGCCAGAATCTTACATATTTGTGTGTGTGAGATGAGTGATTGCAGCCTTCTCCTCAAAGTGCTCCTCTGATATTCCTCTGTTGTTCTGTGTAACTCATTAGTGTGGTGCATAGAGCTGTATGTTTTTACATTTGTGATTGAATTGGAAAGTTCCTTGTCAGAACTGTCCTGGGAGTGCAGCCATAGTTTGGATTTTCCTTCTGTATTTCAGCTGCAGCTTTGATGAATGGTGGGGTTTTTGTGTCTCCGGAATCTAACAGAAAGAAGCAATGTTGTGCTTTATTTCCCTTCTTCCTCAGCTTTTGGCATCAGATAAGATATGTTGGCTTGAATTGTATTGTAGGTCACATCACACTTTAGCCACACATAAAGGCCATCTAGCTTGAGCCAAGGAGCTTTATCTTACATCTTCTTTGGTGAGTGATTAGGTAAGTAAGTTACTCTGAAATTACCCAGCGAATGGGGGGGCAGCCAGCACAGGGAAACAGAAATTATTTGGCATGTTAGAACATGCAAGATTCCAGATTTCTATGATTGGAAGCTGAGACATCCTTGTACGTTTTAATTATGTGTTAACTTTAAAGGGGAGAGGCAAGAATTTATCTTAGAAGTTAATTGATTTGTAATAGTGATTAATGAACATTATACCTACATTTGCCAATCATCACACTTGACTTGAATCTGCATACAACTGTTGCATATGAAATACTGCTGAGGGGATCTTGGGCTTTGATGTGCAGTAAAAGTGCCATGTTTTGCAGCTGTGTTACAGCTCTGCCAGGCTGAGCCTCCTCCCCTCCCATGTGGTGGTGCTGCCCTTCCAACAAGTGGCCTTCCTTCTAGGGACCTGCAGTCGGGACTCATCCTGTGAAAGCACAACCCAGGAGCAGCTGTGTATGTTCTCAGATATTTCAACCTGATGAGAAAGAATAAAAATGAGTCTTTTTAATTTGAGGTAGCGAATGTGCTGCTTGGTTCTCTCTGTTGTAAAGTACCTTCTATTAATGTGACTGTTAAGATAATCATGTTTTTAGATGAAAGCAGAAGACTAAAATGATGTTTCCAAATGAAGGTTGTTTTGATTTATTCCCTGTATGCAGTATGCATAATTTTACTTCCCTCACTCTTTGAAGCAAGATTTAATTTTATGGTTTTGGCTGTGGCTGCTCCTGTGCTGTGTCCTACCTATGAGCTACTTAATGTGCAACATCGAGGAGTAAATTAATGCAGGTCCACAAAGAGAGCCCTTCGATTTGCTAATTGCTTGTAGAGCGGAGGGTATTGTTGTGTAGAGAAAGACTGTTCATTAGAGATTGAGTAGCTAATTTTTCCCTACTTAATTTTATGGTTTTGGCTGTGGCTGCTCCTGTGCTGTGTCCTACCTATGAGCTACTTAATGTGCAACATCGAGGAGTAAATTAATGCAGGTCCACAAAGAGAGCCCTTCGATTTGCTAATTGCTTGTAGAGCGGAGGGTATTGTTGTGTAGAGAAAGACTGTTCATTAGAGATTGAGTAGCTAATTTTTCGCTACAAGTGAGTCTCACATTTTTGCAGCTTGCCTATCGGTCAAGGCAGACAGCTCCTGTTCAGCCTGCAGAGAAGAGTGCAGGGCTGTTGATGCCATTGGTGTCAACACCTCCATTGTAACCTCCACGTGGCTTTAGTTTCATCCAGCCTGCCCCAGCATTTATGGTGAAGGCTGACTTTTGGAAGGCAGACACAAGACAAATTATTGATGCAGGGAAGCAAGCTAAACAATTCAGAGGTGTCTCCTGAGGAGCCGAACTGGTTCCTCTCCTTGGAAACCATTACTGCTCCCCTTTCAGCCCTGAGCTGCTGTATCCCAAGCAAGACCAGAGCACAGGTTATCTTTCCTTTCCTGCCACTCTCTTTTGAGGATGACAGTAAAAATGACAGTAGATTAGACTGTGTGTTGTCATGTAAGATGAATGTTTTGAATTGACAAATCCTTTTTTTGAAGGCTTAAAGTAATTGACTGAATACTCAAGAGGATTTTTTTTCCCCTTGATTTTCTTTTACCTGGTTGTGCTGCCTTCAGTGGGCAAATTGGACTTTACGTGTGTTTGTATATCTGATTCTTAAATTCAATATCTGTTTACTTATCAGATTCTCTTAATGCTTGAGCTCAGTGATCCGTGGGAATTTAACATATGTATTAAGTAATGAGAATATCCTTGGAGCTTTAGGTTAACTTTTGTGTGTAGTCTGAAAATTCACCATGCACGTCTTTCCTTCTGAGAGAGGTTCCTAAGATACCAAGGCAAATGTGATCAGTCAAAACCAGAACTGAGTTACATATAGGTAGGACATTGCTTTTCCCAGTGTGAATTCAGAGGTGGGACTGGCAAGTTGCTCCAGCAGAGAGCCCTCCCTTGCCTGCTGGGGCAGGGGCCAGGGACTGGCACACCATCACCTTCTCAGCCACCCTAAATGGCTCAGGTTCGTTGCTCATGCTTTTGTTGGCTGCAAGTGGCCAGAGATGATTGACCCAAGAAATCCAACAGTTCCTTCCTGAGAAGGTAAATTCTAAGAAACAACACTGTTTCTTTCAGGTCTTTCCTAGTAAATGCCCAAAGAGGGGTTGGGTGCAGGGGCTCTGAATGCTGGCAGCTACTGCTCCGGGGCCCTCTGCAGCTCCTTCCTTCCATGGCTGTGGTGGCTGGCAGCTCCTCTGAGGCACTCTGATTAAGTGAGGTGTGGGGATAAGTTCAGAGCTTAAATTCTTCTTCATAATTAAAAATGTGTGCATCTGTCATGCTGCTGGTGATTAGGTTGTATTTTCCTGTGGCCTAGAAGGAATATGGCAGTGAATCACTTTGCAAGCAGCTGTCCTCCAACAGCTGAGCTAGGTTCAATATTTGATTTAAGCTAATAAAAAGTCTTGGGTAGGGCTAATGTTTACAAACTGGATGTGATAAAGCATTCAGATCATCTGTTTTGCAGCCAGGCGAGAGCAGGCACAGGGGACCCCATCAAAAGTTTGGGCTTTGTCTTGTTTTCTGTGTCTGCCTCGATACACGGGCATGAGCTGGGAGCTGGAGGTTGGGTGGGTCCCTGCTCCAGTTTGCCAGCCCTGCTGGAAAAGCGTCCTTATTTCCAGCTTTGTCATTGTAACACACTGTAGAACTCAGTGCATTAAGTATGTCCCTTTTGCTCTTTTGTGAGACTTGTAGTCAAATTGTACATTTAAAAATCTTTTAATCTTCATAAATCATTTCTTCCAGCAGTCTAGTAAGTTTAGTTGCTGTTCTCTGAATTCCCACTAGTCAGCTACTACTAGTAGCTGCTCTTTGCCTTTCAGATGAGCTGCCTAGAAATAAATGCAATGAAGAAAACCTACCTTGTACTTTAATTCTTATCTGATTGCTTCTTCGAATCATATTGATCTGCTATTATCATGCTGCTGTTTTCAACTTGCTGTCCAGGTTTGCCTCTAGGTCTCTGCTGGCAGAGCAGCTTGAGAGGTTTGTATTTGGTTATTTTCCCCAAGCCATATATAAGATAAATTATAGAATATTTCTTGCTTCTATTTCCATTTTCTCCCATTCCTTTTTTATTATTTTCCTCTCCTGTCTAAAAGTTTTTCCTGAATTACAATGTGCTGAGGTCTTTTCTATCTTTTTGTTTTTTCCCCCTGAATTTTGTCAAAGTCCTGTACTTTAAAATTCTGCTAAACACGCTCCTGGGGTGCTGTTGTCTTGATGTTATAAAGAAAAACATTTCCATTGTGAAGGTGACCAAAGCTTGGTACTGTTTGCTGAGAGAGGTTTTGGAGTTTGCCTCCTTGGAGATACTGAGAGCCCAGCTGGCCAAGAACCCTGAGCATCCTGATGGAGCTGACCCTGCTCTGAGCAGCGGATTGAACTGGCCTCTTCCAGTCTGAATTATTCTGTGATTCTGTGGAAATCTTCACTAACAGGAGGCTGAACAAAGAGAGGACCCTCAGATTCA
The DNA here is from genome assembly GCF_000747805.2 of Chaetura pelagica. NCBI lineage: Eukaryota > Metazoa > Chordata > Aves > Apodiformes > Apodidae > Chaetura > Chaetura pelagica. The sequence continues at coordinate 6,338,410 of NW_009954215.1, read as the reverse complement.
GGAATGGTAGCTGCTGTGAGCAAATATGTAATTCTCAATAGCTTTTTACATCTAGTTTAGGATAGGCCAGTAGTTCCCATCTGAAGGTCATCTTCATATAGATTAGGCTAATAAATATACAGAAAAGTTGGTGTTTCTTTTGATAAAAATAGTCAATTGGTCTTGGGAGTGTTTTGCAAAGGCTGTGCTAGCATCCCTCCTAAATAACATCTCTGAGGGGATGTTTACTAATTCTTCTCCATGTGACTCTTTTCTGGCTGCAGCCTGCTGGTGTCATTCTCCCTGATTCAATAGGAGTGGGGGAAAAAAAGTCTTTCCCAGATGTCTGCACATTTATATTTTCCTGATGCTTCAGCATCAAACTTGGTGATAATTTAATTTTTCCTTCTCACTTGTTTGTACATGCACTCTGTGTTTGGTTGGGACTGGCATCTCCCGTGGTGTTTAATGAGTGTGTTTCATTTCCCTGTGCCAGGTCTCAGGCTTGTATTAAAACCCTTTTCATCTTTTTTGAGTGTTTGTTCCTTAAATAATCTCACATCATCCCAGGCCCTGCACAGCAAGACTCTGTGACTTTTTCAGTTTCCACTGAGCTCTGGGACTAGGGAAGACTTGAACTGGTTGCAAAATTGAAGTTCTGCTGTGCTGAAGCCTAAGATGGTAATTTTTTTGTTTGCTTGCCTTGCAGTGCAGTTAGCCTGCAAAGCTGAATGTTTTCCTTCTCATTGCAATCAACTGTTTGCTGTTTGTCTCTGGTTTGGATGTAGCACTCAAAAGACCCATTTAATGTATGGTGACAGGTTGTTAGAGGGACTCCAGAGGGTTTTAATGAATATCTACTTGAAATTTTGTGAAATTGTTTGTTGAAAGTTTGGTGGGTTTTTTTAGTTCTGGTTTTGTTTATTTGCATTATTTAAATGAGCTTCTCTGCCATCAGTTGTGACTTTGTGCTAACCAGAGAAAAGCTGATTTCAGGCTAGCAAAGTGGTGTGGAATAATAGATGTGGGAAGTAATAGCACTCAAGTAGTATATGTGGCTCCTCTTAACGATCTCCAAAATATCAATTTTGTATAAAATCCTTTTTCAGAAACAAAGCTCTGTGAAAGATCGTCCTCTGAGTCAAGTTCCCATTTCTCCCCAAATTATACAGGGATAACATTTCTGCTCTGGTTTGAGATTCTTTAAATTTGAAATTTCTTCTAAAAAGAAAAAGAAAAAGGTCTTGTGTTGGGATACGTTTTCTCACAGGAATTGAGTGTGGTTCTGTTACAGAGATTTTATTGGTATTTTGCAAAGATTTTGAAGGCTGTCAAACCCAAATTTACACCTCTGAACTTCTTGAAGTTATCTTGAAGCACCCAGACCTTTCAGAAGCTGTGGAGCAAGGTTGCTCTTTCTTTTTTTTTAGATAAGCTTGGCAAAACTTGGTGGGTGTTGGACCTCTCTTCTTCCAAAGAAATGGAGAGAAAGCATAATTTTCTGACTGGGCCATGGGATTGAGATTTGAGATAGCTAATCTAATGGAACTCTTCTCTGCAACAGTCCTATTCTTTCTTGTGGATGTAGGCTTCAGGCTCTTTGGAACAGGATTGTCTGATGGAATGAGATGCTGATAGAACATAACAAGACCCAACACTTGCAATTGCTTTTCAATGCCATGAAAATCATGGTGCCCTTGGTAGCTTTGTTCGTTTGAGGGGAAGGAGTGCCATCTTCTTAATCTTCCAAAAACATATCCTAGACTTCATTTTCTGTTTTGTTTTCTGTTTTGTCTTGAAGGCTCAGCTGTCTCAAGTTCTGGAAGAAGTGGGAAATCATAAGCAAAGAGCAGAGATGGTAAGTGTTAATCTTTTGGTTTTTTTTAAAATTGTACAGAGCAGTAACATATGCAAAGTTCAGTTCATTTAAACAGTAGATCAGCTCCAAATATTTAGAAATGAATAGCAAATAATCCTTCTTTAAGTTTGTATTGCTACTGCTGGTCTTGGCACTCTCTGCCTCCATACTCACCTGGAACAAGTGTTGGATGATATCTACTGATCTGTCTTCCTTCCCTGGTAGTTCCTTTCTCTTTGTTAGCAGTTCTAGATCACAAGCAAACAGTTGATTTCATACTGAATTAACTGTGCAAAGAACAAGCAGATGAGGTGTGACAAAATCACCACAAACTAGTTTTTTGTAATATCTATTAATTTTCTGCAGGGTTTGTCTATATGATTAGCAGTTCCTCCAAGGACCAAAAATAATAGAGGCTACAAAACCAGGCAGTAGGGACGTTTATGTGTAGTTTCATGACTATGTATAGGATTCTTCATACTTGGGAATAAATAAGGTGTCAGCTTTAAGCTGTTTGGTGAACATATTAAGCTGTTTAGTGTTCCTGCTAATAGGCAAGTGAGGAGATTCCTGCAACTTCTTCTAATCACAACAAGGAAGTAAGCAGTGTCCAAGATGTAGGCACTCATCCTGTAGATGTGTTTTACACTGGATTGATTTTATTACTGATGGAAAAGTGGGCGTGCATCACTGGCTAGAAAGTAGTTGCTAAACAGACATCTGGTCTAAAATCTACATCATAAACTGCCATGCCCACACTGGTCCTTTTAGACTTCTGCTTAAGTCTTTTAAGGCACTGAAGGGCAGACTGGTGTGCCCCAGCTGTACTATTGAGGCACCTATTAACAGGTTGCCATGCATCTGCTAGGATCTGTCTATGTTTTTTAATTTGTTGTCCTTGGTGTTTCAACATCACATTCTTCGTAATGAGTGTGTTAGTTGTTTCTGGTTTTGGGGTGAACTTACACTGAGAGCAAACATTTTTGTATGCTCAGTCACTGTCTATAGTCATGCAGGTCAGAACTGATGTTTCCAAAGAAAACTGAATTAATCCTATTTACCATCTGATCTCATTCCATGCTGCCTTGTTATAGTTTTAATTTTTATACAATCAATTTTGCATTGTGTTCACTGGATGTATCAGAGGATAAATTTGCTGTTATGTTTTAGATGTTCTGGTGGGTTTTGTTAAACATTTCAAAGTTTTTCTTTTTGGTTCATTAAGCCTGGATTTTGAGTCGTTTGCCTTCAAAAGTTTGTTGTATTAAACAGGCTAGCAGAGAGCTGGGAAAAACTGGAACTTCCAGTAATAAAGCATTAATTGGTGTTATGTATCATCCATCAGCAGAGGATAAAGTAGCAGTCACTGTTCAGTGCCTATTCCCAAGGGTTCTCAATAGAAAACTGCAGGTCTTGTGATCTTCCAGTAAATCTTACATCAACCTCACCTGGATAAGCTGCATCCTGAAGTACTTCAGACTATGGGTTACAGATTCTGAGGTGTGGGCTTTCCTCAGCATTTTAAATTTTGTTCAGTAAATACAGGAAAATTGCTTCATACAGGGGAAGAGAGATTGTTCTTTTTTGTGTGTTCTGAAGGGAAGGGAAACCTGACAGTATAGGTCCTTCTTTTCACTGGTGGTAGATGGTTTTACATCCCCAGGTGAAATCTCCCTGATAGGGAAAGGTGTGTCACCTATTCTGCAGTGTTGGTGATGGCCAAAGTCTGTCCCCTTTGGATGGGGCTGTTCATTAGCTGCCTGCCCAAATGTGCCAATGGTTACACTGTCAGCCCCACTCCAACAAAATATTCTTGGTGCTTCCCACCTCTCCAGATTAGTGTCTCACCTGGGTGGCCTTATTTCAAGACTACTTTAAAGCTGATGCTTCAGCAATTGTTTGCCTGATTTGCATTCCTGGCATCTCACCTTCCTTTTCATCCCTCTCCCCCCTTTTCACTTGTGATCCACTGCTTGTTAGTTTGATGTTGAGCCTTGGTGGCAAGGGGGGTGCAGGGGGGCTCGTCCTGCTCTGAGTGCTGGCAGATGTGGATATTGCTTTTCATCAGTCATTCTGCAAACCTGCTTATGGCCCTAAGTGAAACGGAATAAACACCTGTCAGGTGCTATCATACAGTCTGATGGGTCTTTGGGCTGCTTCTGGGATAAACCTCCATAGAGGTGACATCTCTCCTGTCACCCTGAAAAGCCCTAATGGCTTTGCCACCATCCCCAGAGCACTAGAAATGAAGGGATTGGAACTAGCTGAACTAGCTGATTGGATCTCCCTGATGAGTTTGATGGTGTTTCTTGTATACAATGAGGAGCATCTTAGATGCCCTAGTAAATAATTCATTATTTACATAGCAATATTTTAAAGTAAAATAGTTGTGGGAGAAATCTGATAAGATCATGGCCTCAATAAGACATTATCTGTCTCCTTGGGAGGAAAGGGCCTTAGTTCAGGGAATTATGTCCATGGGAACAATCCAAGATGAAGGGTGGTCTGAAGACAAGGTCTTGCTAGTGGAAAGGGAGATGGACTTGCTGCCTGGCCACCATTGATCAGCCCAGCACATGATGTCATTGCTTGTCAGCTGAAGTGAGTTTATTGCTGGAAGAGAAAAATAAAAAAGAAAGAAAATAAATTTAAACATCTTCAGCTAATTGCAGTTGACAAGACAAAAGCAGTTTGACTTTCCAGTATTAATTAGCAAACCCATACTAATTAGCTTGTATAAGCACAATTCATGCTTCTTTCCC
>NW_009954215.1:6326031-6333796 GCF_000747805.2 Chaetura pelagica | reverse complement strand
TAAATGCAATTAATTTTGAAACTGAAGACGTCTCTGGGCTGTGCTGCTGGATCATTAACATACTTTGCCCTAATTAGACACGGCCAGTAGTGGCTGGAGAAATGAGTTTGTGATTACAACCATAAAAAATCCTCTAATATTTTATATCCTTCAGGGAGCTTGAACCTAGAATTTATTTTCTGATTTAAGAAAAATTACCCTTATTGTGCTGTGTAATTATAACAATGAAAGTTTGATTTTTCTTTTCCTATAACCCTTCAGTTATTTGTTTTTCTTTATACATAGCTGGACTGTGCTCCAACTGTAAGGGAACAGTGCCTGCCCTGTCTTCTGAGAGGTGGTGCATAAGGGTCACCAGTCTGATAGGGATCACTTCACTTAGTTGTCCCACAGGTCTGTGGGGTCTGTGTTTCTTTTATTTGCTGCAAGAATGTTTATTCCTGTAAAATATAGATAAATTTATACATTTAGGGCCTAAGCACACATCTTTACTGCAATTTCTGTGTATGTAGGTGCACTTTTCTTACAGTTTTATCAGCACTGGAAGTTTTCTTTATTGAGGCTAGTGCCCCTGTATCTCCATCTCCAGGATGTGCCAGGAGATTGCTGACAGTTCACATGAATGGCTCCCTCTTTTGTGGTCTCAGGGTCTTGCTTCTGTTAGGTTAGTTTAATGCTCTACTGGCACAGAGCTGAGAGCAAGCTTCACTCATACCAAAATACTATTTGTGGAAAATGCTTTCTTGTTTGTTATATTCTTTTTCTTTCTCTCCCTGAGGGAGGGAAGCAGAAGATGTGTTAGTTTTTCTAATTTTCATTTGCCTGTTTCATCTCCCTTTATAGACAGGAGGAAATGGTTTGGCTCAATCTTGCCATCCAAGCAACGGCTGTGATCCCTGATCTAACACTTCCTTTCAGCCTGGTTCTGTAGCAGGGGGCATTCATGTCAAGATTTGTTCCTCCATCATTAATCCCTAAGGGAAGTCAGCTTGGTATTATAAAAAAGGTATCACCTGTATTTTCATTGCCCTGAGGTGCCCTGGGTATCTTGGCTTTCATCTTCAAAAGACAGCTTGGCCCATGTAGACTTAGAAATCTGTAGACTCCTCATTGGAACAAATTATATTTCACCCTCCAGCAGATTAAAAAGGATGGATACAAGAATCAGAACAACTGCTTAGCAGGGTGGGAGGCAAAGAAGATTTGAAGCTCAAGAATGTAGCTGTCACAAAATGAATGGCATAAAATGTGTCCCAACAGAAAGAAATAAAGACAACTGAAAGTGAAAATAACTAATGTCTATTATTATTATTATTATTATTATTATTAATGTCCTAATAACCTTTATTTAAGGGCAGCAGGTTGGGAATTAAGGAGTTAAGGAGCCAAACCATGTGTTCAGGCTGATGAAACCATGATATTTAGGGTTAACTTAAATGTCAGGTGACTAGCTGCACGGATGGTTATCAGGAGAAGCAATGAAGACAGAAAGGAGGATACATGAAAGAAATCTACTCAGAGAACATTGTGTGTGAGGTAGTTGGGAACTGGCTGTTAACTGGAAAGCAAGATGGGAAAATTGCAACTTGGGAAAATCGCAAAAGGCATCAATAATAAACAGCAAGAGACCCACACAGTGCAGAAACCATTTACATTCTTACTGAAAGACTTCCCTTTCTAGTGGTTACATCAGAGTTTTAAGAACTGGAACTTTTGACATTTAAGAGAAATACCTGGCAAGGATAAAAATTCTGTTACGTTTCACTTTACAAGTGATAACAATCTTAATATGGAAGAAATGTACTTTAGTATAGAAAGACCTGCCCTGCATAACTTGCCAGTGAAGGTCATTTAATTCTTGATTAGGCATTTTTAAACACAAAGCAAGAAATACAACTGACAAGACATGAGAACAAATGTGTTCATTAATGGAGATGTAAATTCTCTGTATTATCCAGAGTGGGGTGGCAATTAAATGTGGGATTAGAGTAGCAAGCCATAGTAATTATAAATAAAGCACAACCTTTGCTGGAACATACATAGAACCAACAGATTGGGAGGAGAAAGGAGGTGACTGACCAGTTCAGGAAGTCTCCATCTGCCAAAAGTGCATTTCATCATTCCTGAATTGATTTAGCAAGACAGCAAATCTCCTTACCATTTGACAGGTTTTATCCTAACACCTTAGGTGAGCTGAGCAAACCCAAGACAGATGAGTAGCGTGGTACTCAGCTCAGCAGCAGCATGAACACAGCAACAGCTTTAGTAAGGCAATCTTAGGGAAATATCCAGTTCTCAAATCAGATTGAAAAACATGAATCTGGTTATAAAGAGACAGCAAAAAAAGCTGATCGAGAATGAAATGCTATTGTAACAGAAGGCTGGAAGAGAACTCTTAGATCATAAAGTCCAGTCCTTTGGTAACTGAGGCAACTGCAGCATATACTTTGGCTCATAAATTTATCAAGCTTTTCTTGAAACTTCTTAGGCTGTTTGTCCCATTACTGTCAGTGAAAGACTGCTCTGATAGCTGAAATCTTCCCAATTCAAACTGAAAATATATGTGCAGTTAATACCCATTTTTTTCCTTGTGCTAATATTCTCCTTAAACTACAGTGACTGTTCTTCCTCCCTCATATTTATGCTGTGACATATTTATAGAGAACAATTGTTCTCCCCCAGCATTTAATCTGTCTAGGTTAAACAAATCAAGCTCCTTCAGTTTTCTCTTAAAACAGGCTCTCAGTCCCCTTATGAATCCTGCAGGTTTCTTAAAATCTCTTCCCATTTCTCTCCATCTCCTTTGAAGATGAGTAACCAGAATGGTCACATCATTTCAGGTACCTATCTGTCCTGGATAGAGCTCAGCTCTACCATTTCAGAATCACATTACCCATCTCCACTGCCCCATGAAGCTGATGTTCATCCTGTGATCAGTTAATTCACCCAGCTCTTTGTCCTCCTCTGTAGTTTCTGACTGACAAAGACTTGGTTGGTAGGAGAGGTTCTAGCTATTGCAGGACTCCAACTATTACATTTCAATTCTGCTGCTGTTCCTCCAGCTTTCAACTAGCTTCTTCTGATCTATTGATGCTTCTCTATGATAAAGCTTCCCTGCTTTGTGCCATCAGTAATTGTGTTTGTACATTTATATTTTTTGAATCAAGATCTTCAGTGAATTTTGTTTGGTTTAAATGTGTTTTCATGATCAATGTTTGAGACATCTCTTTCTCTACCAGGTAGTTTCAGTTTAGCAGAGCCTTTTGTTGCTTGTTTGTTCTATATATACTTCATAATGTTTGTATTACTCTTCATATCATGTGGTACTGTTCATTTAGCAACATGATTAGTTGGAATGAGGCAGGTGAGTTTGCAGAAGTCATCAATGCCCCATTTCAACTCATCTCCCTGTGTTTTTACTGTAGAACTTTATTCTGCAGGTGGAGTAAACCCTGAAACAGAGGGAGGGGATTACTCAGAGTTACTTTTCTATTCTCCTTTTCCTAGATGAGAGCTTTCTTTCAGTGCTTGTTGCAAACAAGTACATTAAAATTACTCCTTGCTGTTCCCCATGGTGTAGGAAAGCAGTGAGCTCTGAGGAGCAGAGGCAGGATTTAAAAAAATCTTTTCTCTCTTAGCATAGGGAATGGTGAACAGCCTTGGTTGGTCTTGTTGCATCTGCTGCATGTGCCCTCTTGGAAACTTCATTTTCAACACAAAACTGGCAACATCAGAAGCATCTGTTGCATGGGACTGTGGGCAAAGTAGAGGGTGGTAGAAGCTTTGGGATCTTGATAGATGAGTGCTGGCAAACTGTGGACTAGAGAGGTGATCAGTACATTGCTTTTCTGCATGTTAATATCTCAATTCTATTTTAATTAGGTTAGAAGAAGAGACTCAGTGAGTCAATTCTTGTGGTTTATCTCTGTTTTAAAGATCTAGCCAGACACATGGGATCAAATAGTACATTCCCTTCAAATTAAAAAGAAATAAACGGTCTGTTTAAAAGTCCCATTACACAAATGAACCTGCTGTTGGATCCATTAACGTGAAAGTTTTATGGAACTCTGCAGCACTGTTGGGTTTCAACAGGACCATTTCCATTTTCTTGGTGAAGGCAGTAACAGTTGACATGAGGTTAGGATTTTCCCAAGGAAGAAACAGAGCTGCTGGAAGTGGAGCAGCTGCCTTACTGCTGCCCCTCCCTTTAGGCTCCCTGAGGGACAGGGACTGCTGGACTGGGGGGAAAATAATCTGACCCCAAACTGAGCAGCATTTCAAGCTCAGATTGGATGCACAATGATCTAATTCTCAGCCCAACCTTTGGGTAGGCCTCCATGCTACAGATGTTCCTGTAAACTGGAGCAGTACTCACAAACACAAGGAGTTGCTTTTTGGGAAAAAGGATGATAGCAGGTGCTCTGCTTTCCAATTTGGAAATAGGCTGAGAGTTGGTCATGTGCTCTCACCTTTGCATTGCAAGATTTTACCTGGAACAAGGACTGGGATGGGGAGAAATGGGTAGGACATTTTTCCCTTCAGTTTTTGAGCAGAGGAGAACGGGGAGCTGTTTTCTTGTGCAGAGGATATGGCAGCACTGTGATTAGAGAGGTCATGTTGTCAGTGTTGCTGTTGTCACAGTAAAATCAGTTATACTGAGCTACGTGTTAAAATGAAATGAGTGGGACAGGGATATATATATCAGAGGCCTTATTTTTGTAACCACAGCCTTGAGGTACAAATGGCATAATTAATATGCATGCAAGGCCTGTGCTTTCCCAGGCTACATCCACCCTCACAGAGTCTGTAAGAAGTTTATGGCCTTTTGCAGATTCATGTGGTTTGATTCAGTTGAAGTAAAATTTCCTGGAGTGTGCAGGGACTCTCTGCTGCTTTCAGCACTTTGAGAGGTCAGGGAAAATTGCATGAGAGGTCCCAGGTACCTCTGGGGTTCAATAATTTCTGTTTCCTTTACCTACCATGCCTAAAAGGCAACTTCTAGAAGCTGTATAAGGTACATGTGCTTCCAGGGCATGTCCAGAGAGGGAAGGGAAGATTTGGCCTGTAGAACAATCATGTTAGGATGGGACAAAGTAATCATTAATCTCTGACTTGCTTGTAACAAGGATGGAGACCAGTTTCTTCCTGCTTTCACAGTCTTGAGAAGCTGTATCTGCATCAGAAGAGGAACATCCTGAGAGATCTGAACCAAGAAATGCAATTCTGTAGGCACAGTTTATCCTGAGCATGAGAGGATGAGAAGATTTCTAGCTATGGGATCTAGGGGTGCATTGAGAGCATGTTCAGTAGACATGCCTGCAGATCAAAGGTTGCTGGGTACTTTTCCTCTTGCCTAAGGCTGGCTTTGTGAGCATAAAAATGGAGATAAAGGCTTAAAAAACATGAAGTTTTGAGAGTGTCATAGTCCTTGCATGGACAGCCTAATCAGCTTGCATATATTACTTGTTTTGCTTGCAATCTTTTTGTGTTTCAGTGCTCTTAGAAGAGCTTGTTCCCAGTGGGTTTTTTTGCCTTTGGCAGATCTATACTGGGGGTAGGTAGTAGTGGTGGGAGGCTGGGGTCTCTCTGAGCTGCTCTGTCAGGGCAGCAGAGTCCTCCAACAGGAGCTGTAAAACCTCATTTATCCATAAAGAGAAGAAGATCATAGAGCAAAATTTTTCCTATGACCTCTTGGTGAATAATGAATGGCAGTGCCCTGCCTCTTTGGAATAGCTTAATTGAGGCTGACAACTCTTTGTTGTATTACAGGATCTAGCTTGTCAGGAGAATTTTAACTTATTTATGAATATTTCATTAACCTCTAAAGACAGGCTGTTTAAACTCGAGCTCTTGCCAGGCCCTGTCCTGTTGATGCTGTATTCAGTGCTAATGTCATCCACTGCACATCTATTACACCTCCCCTCCCTTCTGAGCTGGACTTCAGACCTTGTTGTTGGTGGCAGCAGGAGCATGTTTGCCAAAGGTTAAAATGCCAGGTTTGTGTTTTGGCACCAGAACTGAACATACAGTATCTGAGAGGGAATTGCTTTTTGCTCTTTGTTCTGTGATTGCTTCCTGGCAACTGAAGGGGACCACAGGCATAATCCTCATGAGGCTAAATGGGGCTGAGCAGTCTTGGCAGGGCCCTGTAACCTTTGCTTTTTAGCACCAGGGCAGAGATTTCCCACTTCTTATGCATTAAACCCACATTGCTTGCAGTCCCAGGAGAGCCTCCGTTAGCTAGAAAACCTTAAACCTGCTCTTCTTTGGGGTTGGGTTTGGGGAACAAGACTCCTTCAAGAGTCTGCCACTTCTATGAAGGCAGCTGGAAGGCTCTGTTGAGAGAGCTGCTGCTTTCCCATTGCTGGATTCCCTCCCCCATCCTTTTATTTCCCATGTCTAGGAGTTCAGAAAGTACCTTGAGCATGAAGCTCTGCAGGTCACTGCTCACCCTCTCTGGTCTCAGCTGAGACGTGCCAGAAAACAGAGCTCCCAGCTGCAGGGAACTGCAAAGCTGGGCTGGAGGTGCAGCAGGAGTGAAAGAGCTGTGCTCAAAAACATGTTGAAATACAGGCTCTGGGTTGTTCCATCTGCATTGGAGCAAGAGGATTAAGTTCAATTTTCAAGTCTAGCACTCAGTGAAGGCTCCTTTGCACTCTAACAATATTAAGCAGAGATTGATTCCACTGTAATTACGTTAGGAGACGAAGGAAAAAAAAAAAAGGGTATTAGATTCCTCTTTCATTTTCCCTTTGATCTTCTTCCTAGGTGGTTGGTGAAAAGCATAGATTCTTTTATGACTGTTTATTATGTGATGATTTTTCAACAGAAAAAAAACTTGATGGGGGTGCAAGAGGTGGGATTACAGGCTACCATTTAATGAGAATTTGTTGGCTGAATGCTTCAGAAACACATCAAGGGTGTATTTTGGAGGCACAGACTGTATTCAGACTTGTAGGGAGGAGGTGTGTCATCTTTGCAGATTTATTTGCTGCTTTACCTGTGAATTACAGCTCCTAGAAGCCTTGATTCTAGGACACGTGCCTACTCCTGTGTTGAAAGAAGTGACCTGTGTTGCTCTTGTTGAGAGCAGGCAGCTCCATTTTGCCAGTTCCATAGCCCCATTGGACAGGGTTGTGGCACATTCAGCCCGACACCTTGACAGGTTCCTTAAAGAGCCTGTTGTTCTGTGTTTTGCTGCTCTAACCTGAAGTAATGTGTAGGAAGTGTCAGCGATTTAAGGCTAATTACTCCAGAGTTTCCTCCTCTGGTGGGCACCAGCTGTTGGGCTCTCCCTGGTGGGAGGAGCTTTTGGTATTAATTAAAGGCAGCAGTCAGCTCTGTGCTGGTGAACGTGGTGGAACGAGGCTGATAACAGCAGAGAGGCTGTGAGCTGAGTACACGTGGAAATTAAGTGATCCTTCTTCAGAATGAGCTGTTAGAGCAAAGAGAGAAGGGTTTTGAACAATGGAGCTGTCAGGGTTGTTTTTTTTTGTTGTGGCAGTAAGGTCTCTGGAAGGTCTCCTGTGAGTGTGGACTGGACAGGGCTGCAGCAAAAAGGAGAGGATGAGATTCCTTGTCTACTCCTTCCTCTGGAAGTGAAAGTTTGTAAGATGTAATTATACTGGAATAAATTTGTGGCTTTAAAATTAACTTCTCCAGTTCTCTTGGTCAGTGCATCTCTTCTACAGGATATTTGCTCCTTTTCCCCTCAAACTTTCCAGTTTTGTTCATTTTGAGCTCTGAACCAGATTCCATCCTGCTG
>NW_009954215.1:6251829-6326015 GCF_000747805.2 Chaetura pelagica | reverse complement strand
CTGCTGAAATGTCCAGTAGTGCTTATTTCCAAACTGCCACATTTTTCACCCATCCCAGAACACCAGAAAGAAGCAAATACAGCTTAAAGTGGGTAATAAAGCTCAAGAAGACAAAGCTGTCAAAACCATCCTTAGTTGGTACCCATGTGGTGATCGGTGTTGCACATCACTTGCTATTGACATGGAGTCTATGCTGGTGACCAGGGCAGTTGCCTTCAGACATGTTGTAGTATCATCAGAGCATCTGTCCTTCAAAGAGAAAGGCAGGCTCTTTTTGGAGCTGCACTATGGTTTTGTGTATACCACTTGTGAGTAAAAAGGACCCTGAATGGGTCAGCTGGAGCATTTAGACTGGTCAAAGCTGCAGGGTTCTGCACCCCCAGTTGAGATACCAACTCTTGGTCCTTAGTGGATTGCTGCAGAATAATAGTATCAGTACTCTCACCTTATCCCTTCTTCAGGTAACAGCCCTATTTGCAGGAGATTAAAAAGCTAGAGAGAAAATAAATGAGGGAAGAGACTGAAGTAGGGGCAGGAGGCTGAGAGCTGGGGCAGAGGTGGGTGTTTGGGAAGACTGTGGGGCGTGAGTGTCTGAGCTTCTTGTTGGATGGGCTGTGCAGGAGGAGGCTGGGGGTTTGGAGGGTGTGATGTGAGGATGGTTCCTTCTTACACTTGCAGCTGGGCAGACAGCTCAGGCTCATGGTTGGTGCTGCCCAGGCAGTTTTGGGACCCCTGTGGTATTGGCCTTATTTTGCAGAAAAGAAACATTCCTGTAAACCCCTGTACCATTGCGATTACATGTGGAAACCCTAGGATAACTAGTTTTATATAGGGGATCTGTGCATTTGTCCTCTTCAGCTGGTAGAGCAGAGCTGTGTTTCTCTGCAGCAGGGCTGTACTTGGCTCCCTGAGTTTGTCTGGAGTTTCACCAAGTTATGCTTGTGCAATACAATGTAGAGGGAGGGTGTTTGAAGAAAAGCTGTGGGCTGCCTGCAGATTGGGAATCAGAGGGGAGAGAGGTGAAAGCTCCTTAGGGCTCCCTTGGGGTTAGATGAATTAGTTAATGACTATGCTGTGCTTTGAAAATGCAAATGCTGTGTCAGAGCAAAGTCTGATTATAATAATCAATCTTCCTTTTGAGAGGGTGCTGGAGATGGAGAGGGGGGAGAGGAGTGAGACTGGGGCTGAATTTTTAGATCGTAGATCTGAGTTTCTCTGCTGTCATTAAGGAAGCCTGATGTTGCTCGAGAGGTCAGAAGACCTGGGAAGAGGCAAAAGGTGAATTTGGGAGGAATGATCCTTGCAAGCACCAGTGGTTCATTGACAGGCTGAAGTTAATTTTGTGCCTCGAGATTGTCCTGCCTGGAAAAGGAGGGATTGGTGTCTGCTCCTGTGTGTGAGTTACCCCTGCTAATTGGAAAGATGGAAACTGCCTCATAAGCAGGATCCTCCAGGGATGGGAGAGAGGGAGGGTGGCTGCTGCAGACGTCCAGCAGTGACAGCTCCTTCTCCCTTGGCACTTCATTCGTTTATAGCAAGCGTCCCTAGTAATTACGCCTCTTAATTTAGGAGAGCGAGTGGGAGAAAGGAATATAAATTTGTGTATTAACTTTAGAGATTGGAAAGGGGGCAAGCGAACCTTCTCTCTGGGAGATTATATTTGGAAATAAAATAGAATGACATTTGGTATAAACTTGAAAAATTGCTCTTTTTACTGCAACAGGAGGAGAAAAGCCACAATCCAGGCTATATTGGAGAGAAGCAGAAGTCAGCATATGTCCATTTCCTACTTTGTATCTACAATAATATATATGCATGAGCACATTTTTAGGAAACTGTTTGCTGGAAAGCTGCTTCTAGCCCTGTCTTCTCAGTGATAAAAGCACACCAAATGTGTTAGAGATTGGATAAGCCATAGAGACCAGCAGCTGTGATCCAGCTAGCCTTTGTTTTTAAATAGGAAAAAGATAATTTATTTTTTTTTGCTTCAACCAAATGGGAAATAGGTAGTTCTGAAGCACTTTTTGTTGAATATCTGCTTTTCTTTGCTGCTGTTGCTTTTGTTTCACAATAGCATCAAGGATTAATTTCCCCAAGAAAATGTACCATCTAATCCTGGGCTGCTCTAGCCAGTTTCTAAATGGCAAGTAATGTTTTGTTTTGCAAGTATCATTCTACTCATTTGAAGAAGAGTGAAGTTCACTAGGGAATCTGCTGAGGCTTAGTTCTCCCCTAGTGTGCTTCTCTGCAGATGTCTTAGGGGAACAGGTCTTCAGAATGCCAGTGGGTTGGATGCATGGAAGAGGTGATCATGCTGAGGAGAATGACCTATGGAAGTGCTTGGCGTGGTGTCTTAGTACTTGTGGTATGACTGGACATCCAAATTAAACTCACTGGTGTTCATGTATATTGGATTTCTGTCCTGATGCCAAATTTACAAGCTTGTTGACAACAGTAGGTTGCCAAGCTTGCCCTGCTGCTCTGTAGAAAGAGAGACAAATAAGATCCTTAGTCACTGCTACATCCTTTGGACAGAAACACAAATGGCATCACTAGAATAACTGGCATATCAGGCTCCTGGAGAGCAGGAGTTTGCTTGTTTTCAAACCTGAACATTTGGGTCTTACTCAGGGTCCCATTCCTCTGTTCTTGTCTATTTTAGTGTACACTCTGCCTTACCACGTCTGCCTGGTTTTCATCCATTTAAATATTTATGTATTTAAATAGCTTTGTGAATTGTGTTGAGACTTATAGTCAAACACAACCTCTCAATTCACCTTTCCATGCTGGCTCTGTGTAATTCAGTTCCTATTTAACTCTGCCATTTAAAATCAGCTCTTTTGCTGAGGAAGGCCTTTCAGAGGATGTTGCATCAGCTCATTGTTAAATAAACCTTTAGACATTTATAATGGATTCAGCATTTCCTACATTCTATAGTTCCAAGAATGCTGAATGACGTGCAGACACACTTCATCAGGATAAGATTGCTGTATCAGCCCCTCACTAAAATGCACTCATTATTCAAATAATAACTGTGTGTCTCCAGCATGTGTTCTGAGAAATACGTTTACATGATGTGGGCGAATAAACCAGCCCCTTTTTTTCAACATGCAAATCCTAACTTGAGGAAGTGAGTTGCTCAAGTAAAAAAGTGCTTCATCTTTTGAGTCCTTTTACTACCCAAAATGAGGCACCTGAACAGATATTTGGTCATTATTTTGGGCAGTGTGTTAAAATTTTTAGAAGTTGGTAAATGTGGTTTTCAAGGGCAACTGATTTGGTTTAGAAGTTTAAGTCCTGTGATAAGGCTGGTTGTGAAGGTGAGGTGTGGGCAGTAGGTCAGTAGGATGCTTTGGAAAACCTGGTCTTCATGAATGCTGAAGCCCCCTGGGATCAAGTGAGAGGAACAGCAGGTCTGTGGCATTGCAGAAACTCAACTAGTTCTGTAGGGGACAAATATGGGTCAGAAATGACAAATGCCAGAAATAAACAAAAGTCAAGTCTCTCCTTCTCTCTGTTTTGTTTCTTCTCAATGTCAGGAGATGAATATATGTCTTTATGTTTCTCCTGTCATTTTATGTATCTTTAAATAGTTCCTACAGCAAGCAACACGTTTCTCACACTGCTGTGGGTGTTTGCTATGTCATTAACACTTGGAGGAGAACCACCATCTTGAAAACCTGTCCAGGCAGGTTTAAAAGTAAGGCTGAAAGAAAAATGATATTTCACTTAATTAAGCACTAGGCATAAATCCATCCATGTTCTTCCTTCCTTACTTTCTGGGTTTGTAAACAACGATGACAGTGTTTGTTTTGGAGAAAGTATTTGCATTTCATCTTTTGGGGTACTTGCCTATTTGTGGAAGTGGACATTCTAAAGTTATGTTATATACTAGAGGTGATCACTTTCTATTGAGAGCAATACATCTGGACTGAAATTCATAATTAAGAAGTGAAAGAGAGTAGAAAAGGTTCAGAATAAATGAGATCATGTTAGGATCAGAGCAAGAGGCTCCAGTGTACTCAGAGAAGAAAACATCACACAGTAAATATATTAAATACCTATTTATGTGTTTTATTCACAAGTTATCAGCTCTGACATTACTTATTATTCTGCCATATCTAGTGTCATAAAAACCTTGGATAACTTTAAAAACTGCTATAATAATAGTTTGGTGGTTTTTCAAGTTCCCAATATATGCCGTATAGTGGGGATATTGCTGAGGGTCTGATCCTGGGTGATATTAACACTGAAGCTTCTGCACAAGTTGTAGGTACTTGGTTCCTCTTGTGCAGTTTTCAGGACAAGAGAAGCTTGTCCTGCTGTGCTGTGTGTTGGGACAATCTTACCCCTCCCCTCTCCATGCTAGTTAAAAGAACTGGATCAACATAAAAGAGATCTAAAGGATCCAAGCCTGACCTAGGTAGGTCATATTGTACTGAATGGGGGAATACAGCAATGAGCTGTAATTTGAGCAGCCCTTTTCCCCCCTCTGCTAGGTAATGGCTTCTACTAGTTTAATGTATTCAAAGCAATAAAAATTTAACTCAGCCAGTTATATAAAATTAACAGTAAAAATCGGAAGATTTTTTTTTAGGATATTGAATTATTTCAAAACACTGGTACAAGTGTGCCATGTCTGACCCTGGTGAGAACATGTTTTCCTTGGATTGTCCAGCAGGTGAAACTGCAAGAAAAAGGAAGGTTTTATCAACTGACTCTGTATTTTTTGCTGTTTTCTTTGTTCTTGTCTGGTGAGGACCTATTTGCCTGCACTGTGCTGCCTTCAGAAAAACAGGTGAATCCCTACAATAAGCCACTCCATCTTATCTCAAGTAACTTTCCTTTTGCCCTGGAAAAGACATAAATAACATTTTTAATATCTTCTGTCAGATTGGCAGGTCAGGGTTGTTTTCCTCTCTGAAACTGTAACAATTAAAGGAAACAAGCAGTATATTTTGAGTGAAACATGTAACACCATAAGCCGTGTTCTTTGTTCTTGTCTGGTGAGGACCTATTTGCCTGCACTGTGCTGCCTTCAGAAAAACAGGTGAATCCCTACAATAAGCCACTCCATCTTATCTCAAGTAACTTTCCTTTTGCCCTGGAAAAGACATAAATAACATTTTTAATATCTTCTGTCAGATTGGCAGGTCAGGGTTGTTTTCCTCTCTGAAACTGTAACAATTAAAGGAAACAAGCAGTATATTTTGAGTGAAACATGTAACACCATAAGCCGTGATTTCTTTTTTCTTTTCTTTTTTCTTTTTTTTTTTTTTTTTTTTTTTTTTTTTTTTTTTTTTTTTTAGATTTCTTTTTTCTCGTACACTGAAGTTTTAATGACAATAAATTGCTGTGGCACAAAGTTATGCCTTGGTCTGAACTTCAGACTCTCCAATAGTTTTAATCTGAGTTCAGGAAAGTGAGTCTGCATCAACATGCAACCGCTCGAGCCAGTTTCACCTCTGAGGACACCACCGTGCCCTCCTCTCCCTTCTCACCTCAGACACATCAGATTTTCAGTCCAGGTAATTTTTTAGCTTTAAAACTGGGAGAGCATGGAAATGACATAAAATGCCCTTACAGTGCTGGTGCTTTTCCCTCCTGATTCTCCTTCAACAGCTTATTCTTAGAAACCCAAGCAGTCTGATCACGCCGCTGCTGAGCATACCAGGCACTCGTTTGTCATCGCTGAGTCTCAGGTGAGACCTGGGCCGATGCTCCCCACAGCAACATTCCCTTGAGCATTGTGCATTCACTCTCCCTCTCCTTTTCCCATTACACACTCTATTTTTTTCCTCTGTGCAGCCAACACGAGAGACCCCAGATCACAACAGCAGATTGCTCGCCCACCCATTTCATCCTCTCTTCTCCCCTGAGAAGGTGGCCATGATTTATCTGCTCATGTCAGTGAGCAGGTGGCAGTCGGACTCAAGGCTGAGGCTGCTTAACCTGTGATAAATAGCATATTTACCAGCCCTTCCATCTTCAAATGCTGTCCACATGCAGTCCAGAGAGCAGCACAAAACTCTTAAAATAACAAACACATCCAGGGTTCAGCAGATGTGGGAAACAGGAGATATAATGAGTGTTTTCCTGCTAGAAAGAGGTTGGAATTGAAGCCTGCTCCTTGTCCCACTACCTTTTATTCACATTCCTGGAATTATCTGGCATGCTTGCTTTATCCCCAGCCATCTGTGATGGGCTGAGCTAGGAGAGATAAGCTCAGTAATCAGAAAATTGAGGGAAGCATTTCTGACTCTGATAACCTTATCAGGCAGCTAATATACATTAACATTTGTACAGCCTGATGATTCAGGTGGGCCTTAGCTTATTTTTTCTTCCTGGATGCCTTTTGACAGGCAAGGGGAAAATGCAGGGCTTTAAGGTGCCAGGGGGAAATTGGGCTAAAACCTCTTTCCTACCTTCTCTCTTCTGGTCTTTTCCTGTGGTCTCAGAAAAGGGAGAGAGAATAATCCGACCATCCCTTTTCTGCCCTTCCCTACTCGCAGTGCTGCCATGCTCTGTCTTTTCTGGGAAGCTTGGAAGAGCAAAGAGGCAATAGGTCAAAATTTCAGTTCTGGCTGAGAAATGTGACTGCACATGTCAATATGCTACTTTTTCTTGTAAAATCAGGGAGTTTCTGCCAGCTTGCTGCCTTTCCAGCGAGTTTGCTGTTGCAGTGGGATTTTGCTCTACAAGTCTAATCAGTGCTGTGGAAAGGAATGATGCATTAATTAATTGTTTCCCTGATGCTGAGCACGGAGCTCCTCTGTGGTCATATGTTTTGCATCTATAATTAGGTTTGGATTGCTTATTGTTTTCCTCCTGAGTGAAAAATACAGTTTCTGTCAATAGATTTATTAGGGCAATTAGTCGCCAGGTGCTAAAAGACAGATGACAGAAGAAAACCCAAAATCTGAAGCATGAGTGTGAAGGAAGAAAGACTAAGCTGGGAAATGATGCTGGAACAGAAGTTTGAATATCCTCTGGGTAGTTTGTGTCTGCTTGAACTTCATAATAAATAATTTTGTGAGGGGTTTAGAAACAAGTAACATGTCATTTATCAATCTGTGCATTGTCTTGATAGCTGAATTAGGGATGCAGACTTCCATAAGTCAGGGAGACTGGAAATGGTAGAGTCAGGGTAACAAGTTTTCATGTCTATGGAGTTTTGAGGTATTTTCTTGTGAGTTTCTACCCAAGCAAGGCCAGAGGCAGAAAGTATTCTTAACTTTTGTTCCACCAGAGCTACCTAAGCAGCTTGATCTAGAAGTGTATATTGGAAAGTGCTGGAAATATTCCCTAGGCTTTTGGATTCTATGATACGTGTCTCAAAGTTGTCCTGCACAAGACAGCCTAGTCCAGTGGTTCATTTCTTCTGGGGAGGAATAGAAACTATACAAGATTGAACTGTCAGTACTGAATCTTGGGTACCACTGAGCTGCTAATACCACAGAGATCATTCTCTGCATCCTATTATCCATGGGGGATGGATTGGGGAACTTTCTGGAAGAGAGGAAGCTGCTTTGCTTAGAAACAACCAACTTTCTGTGGTTACCTCGGAGAAGATGTTGGGGAGAGCAAAAGGGTTTGCAAAGGGAAGCAGGGTTAATGAGGTTTTGACATTCAATACATGAAGAGCTGTGCTTCATGTCCCTATCCTGGAAAAAGTCTGACACGTGCAGAATGTCATGATTTCCTTCCCCTCCCTTTGCTGTTTGTGTATCCCCCTTATTAGTTCTGGAGGAATTAATGCCTTTTCTCTTCTGCAGCTGGAGGTGGAGATGAAGGTCTTGAAGTCTCAAGAGTGCACAGCTGAGCAAAGTAGCATCATCACCAAGGAGGAGGTTGACATGCTCAGGTAGGCAAAACAAGGGGAAGGCTGGGAAGATTCTGCAATTTTCAGTGGAACTAATGAGAAGGGAAATGCCCAGGGCAGTTTCACTGCCTGCTCTGGTTATTGCCAAATTGTGGTAGAGCACCAGGTACAGGACCTCACCTTACTGCAGTCCATGAAAGGTATATGTGTACAGACTGCCTTTGTTTATAGGCTGCCTGCTATTCAGAGGACAGCTTGGTAGCATCGATCAGAACGTTTGCCTTGTATTTCTGAAGTAGAAAGCTCTTTTCATGAGCACACGTTTTACTTTCCCAACAGCTTTTATGGATGTGAGAAATCCATGAAGCATTAACAGAAAGCCTCAGCCCTAAGCTTTTCTGCATTGAGGTACTAAGTAAGCTTTTCTATCTTTGGGGGGGCTGCAGGCTCTTTTCTTTTAATGTTTGGGTTCTCTTGCTCTCAGTTAATTCATGAGACTGACTCCTGTGTCGCTGTTTCCCTTGTTGACTTTCTTTCCTCTGGAAACTGTGTTGCTGTTTGTTTTGTTTGTTTCTTGTTTTGACCAAATCTCAACTGTAAATACAGGATCTGCTGGCATGTGTATGAAGAGGTTTAGAATCCAGCTTTTGTGATACTGATGTGCTTGTAGCACTGAAGATAAAAGAGGGATGTTTCCCCTTGTGCATTGCTGCAGATGGCAGAGGGGTATTTGTTGTGATTCAGTGAAAGAGAAGTTACAAAACAGCATTTCAGCAGAGAATACATGAGCATTTACAAAAGCTACAGTGAAGCTAGACAACCTTTCCATGTATCTATTAAAGCATTTACAGTTTCCATTCTAAAGCAGGTGATGCAATAAATACTGGGCACAGAAAAGTTCATCTGTTTCTGAATGTTTAATAAAGTTTCTTTTTTTTTTCCTTTATTTTTTCTTTTTTTTTCTTTTTTTTCTAATCTGAACAAATCATATCTTGACAGGCTGAGTTCTTTTATTCCCAGCTGCTGTAAGACTTTGGTTGGAGTTTCATTTCTTAATTCTTTTATATTTTCAGCTCCATCACTATAAATGGTTAGTGCCTCTTAGGACTGAAAGCAAGATTTTGCAGCAAGCACAAATTACTGGCCTGTACGTTATGGCTTTGCTCCTGTGCTTTGCCTCTGGAGCTTATCTTATGGCTTGGAAAGCTCAGTTCCATAGTGAGGGGAGGTGTTTGAAAAGAACACATGTTCAGCTAAGCTATTCCAGTACATTTTAGGGCTGTACACCTAATCTTAGGGACTCGCTCCTACAGTTCCCTCAAGGTGGTTCAGTACTTTTGAAGACCCAAGACATACATTTTCCTTTTTTAATACATCTCACTTTTTTTTTTTTTTTCTATCATATACTTGAGTTCTGGTAGAGGATAAAACACTGGCTTCCCCTTTTTAGGAGGATAAACCTGTCTCCATCTGCTTTTGTGTACTGTGGATGTTTGTTTGAACTGAGCTCAACTGGTTGTTTCCTTTGCTGAGGCACACTCAGAAACCTGATGTTTACACTGCTTCAGAAGTATTCAGTACCTTTTCAGCAGCATTAAACCCATCACTCCTGATTGATAACATGCCTCTATCAGTAAAGCCAGCCTCCTGCTCGCTGTCTTCTGGGAGCTGAAGGTTTTCAGAGTATTTCCCCAGTACCTCTTTGGTCTCTCCCTCCCTGGTTTGGTATGGGCTGCAACACCCTTTCATGTAGGAGATGTTCACTCTCTTTATTTTTATCTCCAAGACTCATTATTTGGTGTTTATCTTCACTGAGCAGCATTTGCCATCTATTAACTGAGCAGCTTCAGAAACAGCCCGATTGCCACATTGTCCAGGACTGCTTCATGTTGCAGAAGGCTCTTGGCAGTGGGAATAGAAATGTCTGGCTTTGCCCTGAATTGAAAGCCTATTTCCTGGGCAGGGGCAAGTGGAGCTCAAATGTACCTACCACCACGGGATTGTGGTGTTAGGTTCTGCTCAAAGGTAGCTCTAAAACTCTCTAGATATTTTATTTTTATCTCTTTTTTTTGTGTGTGTGGTTTTTTTGTTTGTTTTTAAAGAATTTCTTTGACTACTAATCTCATCTCTCTCCTCCTTTCATGAAATTGTGTCAAAGCCTCCATACAAAGTACAGCAGAAACACAGGCCTATTCCCAGTACAGCCATAGATGGTGTGGAGCTGCTCTCCAGTGATGAGCTGTACAGTGAAAACTGTTTCAGCAGGGAGGCTGAGCTTCTGCAGTTGTTTCATGGTGATATTTTTGTCTTTTCTTCCCTTTCCCATTTCAGTACCATGTGCATCTGAGGCCATGGATGCACAGAGGCCACAGTCCCAGGATCTAATCCCAGACTGCTTTTTACAGAATCACTTTTTGGTTGTTACAGCTGATTTAAATAGTTTTCCCAGACCCTGACTCTAGACATTTAGCTAAAAGCATGTATTTGTTTGGTTTTAATCACCCTTTGCACTGCTCAGCTTGAACAGTAAACGACTTAATGCAAAGTGTTCCCTTTCTGCTGCAGCTCTCTTTGCTGGAGAGCTGGTAAACCATGCCCTGCTCCTTTTTCCTTCCTGTTGGCTACTATTGCTGCTTTGGATTTCTTCTCAGACTCCCAAGCACTCCATTCAGTGTTGCAGAATCAACTCCATAAAGATTTTTTTCTTATACTTCTAGAATTAAACAGTCTAAGGGTATGGTTGGTTCTTAGTGTTTTCTGACATTTTTTTGTGCCTTGGATAAGAAACTGGGCCAAGTTCTTTCTTCAGAGAAGTTCCTTCTCGAAGGAAGCCCTTAGGCTTTTGGGGTCCAAGAATGATGCACCACAGTCCACACCAGAATTTTCCTCATGGCTGGGCTGGATGTGTCCTCTCCATACAGAAGAGGCAAGCTGGGAGCTGTGACTGAAGAGCTGAAGGGAGTAGAACAGAGATTAGTATGGAAAGAGGTTTGGTCTGCAGGTCTCATCATCCTCCTGTGTCCCTGTGGGCCTCAACAGGACTGCTTTACTCAGTTTTACATAGCTGCTAAGGAGGAGGGAGCAACACAAGCTCCGTATACACCCTGTATTTAGAAGCTAACTCCTGAAAACAAAAGTAGGAGAGACATGAAGGAGAAAAAAAAATCCATACTAAACCTTTGAATCTGTATTCACCTCCTGTGAGTGAATGAGAGCTTTTAAAAATATATCTTCTGTCTCATTTTTCTTTAGTAAGGAAAGTAAATTTTCAGTGAAAAACTTGAAAGACTTTATCAGTTTTTCCTCCTTCTCTTGAGAACAAAGTGCTCTTCCGTCAGGCCTTTTATAACTTTAAATGTGAAACTCTCTCCCAGCATCATGGTTTCTGAAGAGACAATAAAAGCCAGTGCTAATGCTGCCATTTCTCACACTTCTTGCTGTTCCCTCTGAAATCATATTTGTTTATATTCTGCAGGTATCAAGTGGCCAAACTGTTGAGTTCAGGCACTGTGGGTATAGCAAAGCAGAGAGCATTTAGGCATTAGCACCTTTTAGAGGGAAAGTGATAACTGTGCAGAAACTAGGATTTCAGAACCTATAAATGAAAGTAATACATTTAAGAAGAACTTCACTGAAGACTTAAGTGGTGACAGCTGAAGGACTTTTTCAGCTGGAACAAATCTGAACTTTTTCTTTCTGCTGTCAAACTGCAACCCCAGTAAATCCTAAATGTTTTCTGTGGATTTAGTGAATGGGTAGAGTTACAGTAATTCAAAAGAAATTCATGTCCTTGCCAATGCCTATTAGTCACACTTGCTAGAATTCTCTCTGCTCTGCTCCTAACACCATCTCAGTGCCATCTGGATCCCTTAATAGTGTCTTCTCAACACATACATTTTCTGCTCCATTCAGTAGTTTCCTGTTCAGCAATAGCTTTTCCACATGGCCATGTCCCCTTTGCAAATAGGGCCTCTGTGAGATGTGTCCTCATCAGTGATAGCCACACTGCTCTGCAAGCAATCATATACCTTGTCTAAGAACATTAAAAATGAATAAAAGAACAATAAAGAGGTGATGGTGGGGTCTTGTTGCTGGTTAGCTCCACTGAAAAGCTCTAGACTGAGAGAGACTTTTGGAAGTGCCTCAGTGATGTTTAAAATCAATCAGATTCTCCCCTTCTTTCCTTTCTTGGCCTGTCTCTCTAGCAGCCATCACTCACCATCTGAGCACTTTTTGATAGATTGAATGCACTTGGTGGGATGTCTCCTGATTCTCACAAGTGTTGTTTAAGGACATCTGAGGCTGCAGGTTTTTTTTCTTGTTTCCTCTTCTAATTTGGGACAGTGAAACATATAGTGAAGGCAACATATTGCTCAGTTTTCCAAAATGGGAAAATCCAGAAATCTGAGCCAATGATTCTTGCATTAAATTTGATCTTGTGAAAGGCTGCAAAGGCATCTTGAATTTACCTTGTGCTTTTGGAGCCTTTGACTCTGGGTTTTGTTATGTGCATCTGATGCAGAAAAAGTCTTCCAGAGATACAAAGAGATCTTCTCAGACTTGAAATATTTTCATGTTTCCAAACTCGTTTATGGAGAAGAAGTTGGTAGATTTTACACAAATTAATCTGAATTACTTTTCCCTTTATTACAAAACTTGAGAATGATGTTAGTATTCCACAAAGAAACTGATGTTTCTTCCTTCTTTGTCCTGCAATGCTGCTTTTAAAATGGGCACCAACATTCATTCTGGGCCAAATATAAAGTTGATAGATGGTTTGCTGTACCCAGACGTTTTCTGTACTCTGCTTTTGTGGTTCTCACGTGAATTTATCTTGAATTGTTCTCCCTTCCTGAAAGTAAGTCCCATAAGTAACAAGTTGAGGCATGCAAATCAGTGATAAAATAGCATCGCATATCTTGTGCAGATGTCCCTGGACAGAGAGCACAAGGTACATGCAGACCAAGGCTGCCTTTGCAGGGGCTGGTGCATCCAAAAGTACACAGTTGGCCCTGTACCTGACTTTATAGAAATGAAAAAATTCAAGTGAAGTGCCAAGCAAGTAAATATTTTTTCAATATTTGACTGCTGTATCTTAACCACCAGCTGCAAATGCTTTGCTGTGTTTATATATAGATAGGATTTCCCTTGCTTCTCTCTCTTTGCCATTGGGAAGAGTTCCCCAGGGCTGGAAAGCAAAGCTAGAATAGCACAAACTGTTTGCTAATGGTTCTTAATGCTTTCCCACTGGAGATCCAGGACACTTAACAGTGTTAAAAATAGGTTAGAAGAGGGATAAGTAGTGAAAGCACTAGCCAGTCCTAAAAACCTGCCTGGTACAGAGAGGCTGCAGCAGCGCTCCCTGTCCTCAGCGCAGGGGCAGCAGCAGGATTTGTGTCTGAAGGGGGTGTGGGGAGAGCACCCCGTGCATCTGTGGGCTGACTTTCCTGGAGCACGGTGGGTCTGGAAAGAGGGATACCCCAAGGATAGCCCCATAGCTGTGGGATGAGCCACATCTCATCGTGTGGGAGAGGGGCCAAGTTTCAGCCAGGCCCCCGTGCGCTGCACGTCTGCGCCTTGAGTCCCTGTGCTGGCCTCGGGCAGGAAGAGCATGAACAAATTATTACATCTTCCAATTGCAGGTAAAATAGTACAGAAATACAGTTACTTAGACATGCCCGTTGTGACAGGTCCCTTTGTTTCTGGTCTTTGTGAAGTGTTTTCTGATGATTGATGTGGATGATTCTTGGAGGACGTTGAAGAGGCCTGAACTCAAACCTCCGCACGGAGAGTCCTGCAGGCAGATAATGGCAACGTCACAGCTGGGTTGGGAGGCTGGGTTGGGAGAAATGTGTTCTAAATTAAAATTCAGCATTCCAAGTATGGAGAATGTACTGATGAGAGTTCTGTGTCTGGCTCTGACCTTTCAGTAGCTGCTGCTCTGTTGTTTCTTGGAGAAAAATGCTCTTCTTGTGGCCTACTCTGCAATCCATTTAGAAACATGCCATTAAAAGCATTAATTCCATTTTCCATTTCCATTTTTTTTTGACCTTTTCAGTCTCCTGCATCTTCAGCATCCTCCATCCCTGCTAGCTTTGTGTCTCTCCTGAAAATTATTGATGATCCTTTTTAATGGCTTAGACAATGCTAAAAGCTGCTCCTCGGCATTTTTGATGCTTCCAAGAGTGAAAAAAAAAATGATGCTTTATAATATCTGAAAATTACCAGCAGGGGTCGGGCTTACAAATAATTTAAGCAATTCAAGCTGCGTAATTATAAAGCAGACATTTCTCTGCTGAATGTGTTGTAGATAAACCAAGTTCTATGAAAAAGTTGGTAACTTTTGCCCAGTGAGTACAAGAGACAATTTCCTATACCTGGAATTTCTGTTGCATAATTTTGGGATATTCGTAGATGTGCGTGTTGTTTGTTGTCACGGTGCAAGGATTTTCGGCTTAATTTTAGGTCATTTAAAAGTCTTATCAAGCAATATAATTAATTTTTTAAAAATATTTTGGAAAAAGATCCTAAGAATGCAAAGATCAGTGTTAATACACGTTAGTTGCACAGTTAATCCCAGGAAGTTAACATGCGAAAGGAGAGGTTCTTCAAGCAGCACTTAGGTTTTTGTTCTCTCTACTTAAATGCAAGCAAAAATATTTTATCAAACGTTTTATAATAATATCACCTCCCTAACAAGTTCGATAGAGTTCTCTGAAGGCTTCAACAATCATTTGGCCAAGGGTGATGTGTTTGATGTGTTGTATTTGACCTTTCAAAAAGCTTTGAGCCAAAGGTTACAAAGAAACTTCACTCTGATGGAATAAGAAAGAAGTTTCTCTGTTGCATTAATAAGAATATAAACATCTCAGAGGGCTGGCTGTCCCAGTGCACTGTCTGCAGGGATGGCTGGTGGGGGTGACCATGCAAACAGGGCAAAGCTACTGGGGTACTTTGCCAGAAGGCTCTCCTAGCTTCTAGTGCCTTGGCACCAGTATTTCCTGAGCCAGAGATAATAGAATGTCTTTCTACTTTGTAAAACTTGATGCATTTTTTTTCTTCCATTAATTTGCTTATGGAATACAAAGTTAGGAGATGGAAAATCAAAGAATAAATGTTGTTTTCACAATACTGAGGGTTTTCCACGGAGTACTAGAATAGTTATTATTGGGAACTTGTTCAACACAAAAAGGACATTGTGACTCATAAGGTGACAGAATTTGAGATAATAGGAAGTTATTCAGCTTATCAGACTGCTCAGAATTTTAGAAGAATCTTATGATGCTGCTTGTGATGGGAAATGAAGTTGTACATCCAGAATTGCAAACACATGCACGTAAGAAAAAAAGGCCTTTACCTATTCTCCCACAATAGTGGACACTAGTGAGCTGTAATCAGTCAAGGAAGAGATCTTACATTATTGTGAACAGTTTTCTAAAAATACCATGTAAGAGCTCAGTTGTTAAAAAGATAAAATACCAGAAGTTATTAGAATAGAATATGAGAACAAAACAGGAAGCCTTTATGTACCACTGAATATATCTAGATGAATGCTGTTTGTAGTTCTAGCTTTTCTCATAGCAAAAAATATATCTAAAACTTGAAGAAGAGCAAAGAAGTGTGATGAAGATGAGCAGAAATATGGAAAATCCTTGATATGAGGAAAGACTAAATTGAGATTCTTCAGGTAAAAATAGAGGTGGGCTGTAAAGTGGCATGGAGAGAGGAGGATGGTACAATTATTCACAACTTTTCATAGCAGAACTAACAGGCACTCAGTGAAATAATCACATGTGAAGTATAAAAGAAAATGAACTAATTTTTCATACAGCACATAATTAAATTGTGGAACTTGCTGCCAAGGAGTGTTGTGAAGGCCAAAAGTGTAAATCAGATCACAAAGAGATTTGATGCACTCGTGGAGATTTTAGCTGTTGGTGGTTATTAAACATGATGGTCTAGACTCAGCCTGTGGTTCAAGAAGTATCTAAGTTGGAATTGCTTTATCATCAAGATGTATATTTTTAATATACTTCTACAAATTATAAAAGTTAATAACTCAAACTGGTATTTTTTAGTCATATATTTTAACTGCCTCGGTATTGTAGCTTTGTGGTAATAAATACAGGAGTAATCTGCTTGAGATTTCATGTTTTACTTGATTATTTGTAGTGGGAATGTGCAAGGACACAATGTTTATGAACTTTCCTTTCTTCTCCAGGCTGAAAATTGAGGAGCTGGAAGCTGAACGCAGCAAGCTGGAAGAGGAGAACAGATCCCTGCAGATGAAACTGGAGAAGCTAACTCTGCAGGTAGGAAATGTGGAGAGACTGACATGGTCCATCCACTGTAGCTGTTCAATAGATGTGCCAGAATGCTCACAGCATCTTCACTCTCCTCAGTCTGGGCAAGGCAGTTTTTGGAAGCCTGTTCAAACTGCACCAACGCACCTGTACCTCTGACCATGTTAGCAGAGAGTTTTGATCTTTTGATGCAGTTACACAAATGCAGTTGTCTTTTTCCACACCTCTGCCTAGAACCTCTACTTTTTCTTCTTTGAGCCTTAAAAAACCTGTTCCTTTGTAAATAGCTCCATTACCACAAGTTGTCTGTCTCCAAATCCATTTGTGCCAAAGCAGGAGCGTAGACAGGTTTGGGCTCCATCTGTACCTAAGACTCCACTGCTGCTATCAGTGATGGAGACAGAGACCACCTGTTTGTGGCCTCATGAGGTAGTAGTTTTCCAAGCCAGGGAGCATCAGTGCTGTCGAGATGATGACATGGCAGTATCTCCATACCATAGACATGGAGAACTGAAGGTGTGGAGTCGGAAAGACAAAAGGATATGTTTCTCTTGCTGAACTACTATGGGTGCTATTTTCCTGAGTAGTGCTGTCCTGTATGGAAGAAGGTTTTCAGCTTTTTACGCTGGATAGATCAAAGAAGTCTCATCCTCCTTCAGGGAGGGCAAGGACACCTGCAGCAGCTGAGTGAACTGTCTGTGCAAGCAGCTCTCATTCTGGAAACAGCTTTCCTGTGCAGAGGAGGGGCATGGGAGTTGCTTCAGGCTTTTATAGTGTTTCCTCTTTGAAAGATGCTGGACCAAGCAAGAACCTGACCCTGTTAGTTTAAACAAAGCCCATCCTGATATGAACAGTGTTATATCTCCCTTCTGTTCTCTCTGATATGCTGAACAATTCAGCATTGTGGCATTACATTCTCTTAATTTTTCTCTTACTTTTTTCCCCCATTTTTCTGTAAATTGCTTCATGGTAGACAACTTACAGGTTTGAAATTACCCAGATTTCAGACAGGCCATTGACTTTTTCCTGACACCTATTAGAGGCAAATCAAATATTTTTTTTTTATTACCAAGTCCTAGAGACAGGGGAAGTGACAGCTTTGATAAAGCAGGGAGCTAAGAGCTGCTGAGCATCTCTGCTGAGCCATGTTCAGTGTGAAACCTGTCACCCAGCTCTCCTTTAATTGGATTTCAGTCATCAGAAGGAGATGAAAGTTTTGGGCTGGTGTTTGGATGCTGAGGTCTCCAACAAACACATTGGCTTTGGTTTCAGAGCAGATTACAACACACTCAGGTCATGTTTAATCTGCCAACATTGTCTTATAATGGCTGCTGACTTTCTAAGAAGGCCAGGCTGGAGGAATTCCCTGTTTTCCTTGTGATGTCTCAAAATGCTCTGCTCTGTTTGCTGATACTGCTCTTGAGATGCCAGAACACTAAGCTGTTTAAATTGCGCATTCGAAGATGAAAGGTCTGAAGTCTTCAGTGTAGTCTTGCTAATTGTCTCTGGTCCTCAGCAGAGGACACCATCAGGTAGTATCATTTGGATAGCTGAGCTTTCACAGTGCAGAAAGGTCATGTGGTGATAGGAACAAGATGGGACCTTCATATTGTGTTAAAGCTGCTACACAATTCCAGTTGTACTGATGACCAAAAAGACTTTTGAAGTTTGTCACAGGATTCCCATGGGCTGTCTCTTCACTGGTGCTCCCTGTTTGAATGCATTATTGTGCAGATCAGGGCTTTGTGGGGGGAGCAGGATGCCAAAAGCAGCTTCTCTGAAAGAGGAACAGAGAGGAAAGCATGAATATAGGAATGTGCAAGCCGAATTCTAAAATGTCAGTATTGATCAGTGTGTGCCCACCTGAATAAATGGTGAGGATTTCAGAACTCCTCAGAGGGGAAAACATCAGCCTTCTTCTTTTTTATTCACCTTAAAAATCAAATATTTTGACAGGCCAAGCTTAGGATGGATTTTCTTGTAAATGTATTGGAAGAAGATTCCTTACAGTGGGAACCCACTAAGTTAAGGATAAGCTTAGAAATTCACTTCTTCTGTCAGAGCTGAGCAAATACACTGAAAATCTTATACATTCAGATAAGGTCACTGAAATGCTGATAGTTTGACATGTTACTTGTTCCCATGTCTGAAAGAAATCACTTGGAAATGATGGGTTAAAATAACATCTCTTTATCACAAAGGGAGAAAAAAAGCAAGACTAACTTTATACAGAGGAATCACAAGAAAATTTTACTGAACAGAAGGATGATTGAATTTATGGACATGGGAAAAGCACAGCATCAAA
The DNA here is from genome assembly GCF_000747805.2 of Chaetura pelagica. Lineage (NCBI taxonomy): Eukaryota > Metazoa > Chordata > Aves > Apodiformes > Apodidae > Chaetura > Chaetura pelagica. The sequence continues at coordinate 6,307,585 of NW_009954215.1, read as the reverse complement.
TCACAGGTGAAAGAGAAAACAGGGGCTGACATTAAGCAAGATAGGATGAGGCTGATTTCTGACAAATCTTTATCTGCAGTTCCTTTTTTTTAAAAAACAAACCTCCACCTTCTGGAACTGTATCTATTAAATGGCGGATACATAGAAAGGGTGAATTGAAGTTGTGGATTTGGAAGAGGCAGGATGTAAAATTAAGATGTTGACTGCCTCATGCTGGACTGAGCACTGCTGAGTTCCCAAAGCTGCATGTGGGGAATGAAATCTAGGGAAATACGACTGACATTTGGTAATTAAAAACATCAATGTTTGATTGTATTGATGTGTGGAAGGGAGTTAAGTTTCAAAAGTGCTTTCCTCCTCTATGGATCCTTTTGTATTTGAGTATTGGCACATGGATTTTGCTCATTTCTTCTTTGGCTGCTGCTAACAGTAGCCCACTTAGTGAGCTGCAGGACTCTAATGGACTGGCCAAAGGGAGCACGTGGGAAGGTACTTTTGTGTTAGGTGTGTGATTCATGCTCCCTGAGCTCAGTATTAGCAGATAAACTGAGATACTGATAGCTGTCTGCAGCAACATGAGAAACATCTGACATCTCTTCGTGTGCTGTGCTTGTGTGGGGACAGCTTGAATTATGACTGAAGGTGGTTTCCATCTCCATACACCCCTTCTTCTGAAACCTCTTGGCTCTTGACACCTCGCTACGGGCTGCATTGATTTTCCTTCACTGGTATAAAGACTTTTAACATGGATATTACTCACTGGTCAGTCTTTACTCCTAATAAAAACCTCAGATTAGAAAAACACAAGAAATATTGGAACTGTAGAGAAAAGACACCCTGCTGAGGGTGCCTTTCCATCACCCAGGACATTATCCCAAGAAAAACGTTTGAACTGTGGCTCAGGAGAGGGATTTAAATAATATATGAAAAAAATGAGTTTAGCCAGGTAATTTTATCTCTTCTCCCCTAACCTTCTTTCTTCTAATGAAGAAAAAAAAGGCTTCCAGGAAAGCAAGTGCACTGTTACTGCTTGGCTTGTAAGCAGATGCTGAGATTTCAGTGACAGGTTTGGTTTGTTGAGTTACCTGAAATGATCTGGACCATCTTGCTAAGCTGCTGGTGGAAAAGTGCAACTTGATGCCAAGGACAAAAGAAACTGATCAAATCAATGCTTTTCTGTTAAAGTGGGAGGAAAAACTTGTGAGGAGTGTTCAATTAGCATTTCTTACTGCTAGGAGCCTTGTGTTTTCAGGCAACCAGGCAATGTGAAGTGTTCCTTATGCAAATACTAGTCTTCTGCTTTTCCTGCTCTCCTCCACCCTTGGAGCTGAAGGAGAAGAGATGCTTCAAGTTTGGCTGCTTCAAGGAAGATTGATTAAAATCAGCTGCAGTTTGACTTAATTGGATCCATATGCTCGGAGAGGGAGCAGGACTAGTTAGAAGTCCTCGTAATTAGTTCACAGCTGGTTGGTGAGAAAAATGAAACTCCAGTTAAGAGTTCAGATAAGTGGATCTGTATGGTTAAAAAGCAGGGAGATGTTTTTAATGCTGAGATGTGTTTGGGTTTGAAAATCATCCCCAGGCCTGTAGCCAAACTAGCAACCTAATCCCTTTGAGCAGATGTATGTGTATTTATATGGCTAAATGGAAGGAGTCTTAATTTTCTTGCTCCTTTCTGAGTAAAAGGAATCACCTGTGGATGCTGGCAGTCAGTGAAACCTGACAAGAGTCACGGGAGGCTGGGAGAGGATCTCAGGGACTAGGTGAAACCATGCAAGGGTAGTTTGGCAGTGTGGAATGTTCATGGTTTGGCACGAATTCTAAATGGATTGACTTTGAGTGCAAAGTCACAGTAATAATTAGTTGTGTTGAGCCTTTCTGCCCATCAGTAAAATAACAGCAATACTCATAGAAAGGAAATATTATTAATACATATTGAAATAACTGATTTTTTGCAAATTATCTTTAAAAGCTCAGAAGGAGTTAACTAGCTATGTGCTATGGGGACAGTCATCAGAAAACTTTCCCCAGCCAGAAGCTGATATGTATGCTAAATTTTGCTGCCAGAATAGAAGGAACTGAATTCCTATTACAGTGTCCACAAGGGATCTGCTGGAAAAAAACATGCTCCACAAGGTGTTTGGGGGTATTTTTTCATGCTGGCATGACTTTATTACTGTGTTTTGAGGTGTTCATTAACGTATGTACAGTCATTCCTTTCTAAATTCTGACTTTGCTATCGTTACAATCCATTTTACAATTTAAGATCCTTATCTGGTTAAATTAAATCTTAGTTTCTTTCAGCCTTTAAATTGATTATTTTTGCACAAATTAAAGTGTAAACCACTTGTCTGTTTTGGTAGTAGTTGTGTTGTAGTTTGAATGATTTGCATGTAAGAAATAAGCAAGTTCTGCAAGCAGAAATACAAAAAGTTTTTAGTAAAAGCAGCTGATATCATTGGTAAAGTCAGATACAAATCGAGTGAGTGTGTGAAGATTTGTCCTATTTGTCTACTTCAGGTCCTTTTAATTGGCTTGCCTAAGCTAGCATGGCCTTGGGGTGGTTGGTCCCACCAAAGCAGGAGGCTTTTTGCAGAGGGGAGGCTCTGTAGGGTGAGTGCATGACTGTTCTCTGCTGTATTAAGTTCTCCAGAAATCAAATATCTGTGGACAATAAAGGTGCTGGAGCATCCAGAGGGTTCTTTTGTTTCTTTTTCTTCTTATGTCTGCAATCTTTGTAGTTAGGCTAGTCTCCCTCTTAGCCTAGCACTATGTTTTGAGGAACTAACAGCTTCTGGGAGCTGTACCCCAAGTGCAGATTCTTCTTTGTGGTGGACAAGGGACCATTTCTCCTCTTTAAGCATTAATGACTCATTTCATAGCTAAGATTTTAGTGGCCAGGCAGTAGCTAGCTTGGAGTTAAGAACCCAAGGCAAAGTTGAGGTCATTTAACAGTCTAACTGTTCATTATGTGACCCGTGAAGAATGATGAATGAACCATTCACACTGTTATAAAACTTGAAGGGACATTCTCAACCTTCTAAGGCTCCCTAATTGATCTCTCAAAATCTCATGAGTCTTCTTCCTGGATTAGCTCCATGTTTTCCCTTTCAAAAACTTCCTGTTCTTTTGCTTTTATCAGTGCATGCAGTGGTCCACATTATCCCTTGTGGCACAACTTCTCCGCAGTCAAAACCTCAGGTGGTCAAGTTCAGCTCTTTTAAAAAAGCAACAAACCAACCAGAAGACTTCTTTAAATGGGTTTGGACAAACCACTTGGTGTCTCTTCAATGAGGTATAGCTTTTGATGGGGTGTAGGAACAAATTTATGTGCTTCAGAGGGATTTAATTATGAGATGGAATAGCTGAGAACACTCAGCAGGAGACCCCATAAAAAGAAGATGAATTAAGTGGAGAAGTGCAAGTCCAGCTCTGCAGAAGGTCGTATCATTTTGTACTGTCCAGCTCATCTGGTACTTTGAGTTTCATGGGAGCATGTGGGAGTGGATGAGGAACAGGGCAATTTGTGATCCTTTCCACAGACGCCTGGATTTTATCAGCAGTCAGCTCATGTTCTACAGGCAGAGATTATCTTCTAAATTTTACAGACTGCAGCAAGTCTTTACTGATGTAAGGAAGCACGTATCTGCTCAAGTATATATTGGCAGAGACCACTCTGGAGGTCACTCCACAGTTTTGCTCAAAACACCAGTGAAAAACATGTGGGAAACATCCCTGTTCCCTTGGTTAAATTTCTATGAATTATTGACCCAGTAGCTCAAGTCTAGCATAAACATTTCACTCAAGGGTCAGCATTCATAATCTTAAGCCTCATTGCAAGAGTGTTTTTAGCTGCCTTTACACTTTCAGAAGATCTCCCTGTGACCTAAATGCCTCTACTGCTCACTGTAAATGTCTAACCTAGACACCATGGGTATCCATTGATGACAACCAGAGGGATGGGATGCTTGTGTAGGCTATGGAGAATAGGCACACAGCAAGTTGGCTGTGGTTGCAGCAGGGACTTTGTGAACCTGGGACCATGGGTCACAGTAGCACAGAGATGGCCTGGGGCAGGCAGTGGCATGCCAGGGTTAGAGAAGCACCATGGAGGGAGTCACTGAGTATCTGCTCTGCTGGTTTGCATGAGCAAAATCCTCTGCTGTTACATCTTCACCTCAGTTATTCCTTGAGCTAGTTAAGTTAAATTATGATCAAATGGCTTTGCTGTATAGGTATCTCTGGTGCTCACAGTGAACTGCTAAGGGTACATGATGAAGTGGAACTCAAATGACTGTGAGGGAAAATAACTTCCCCATAATGTGCCTATGAATGCTGCTAAAAGGGTTATATGTTATTTTGGGAGAAAACATCATGTATCTTTTGCCACATGGATTAGAAAGTCCTAAAATCAGTGTAATATGAAAGAAGTGTTAGCTGGAAGAGGGGAGACTTAGGTTAGACATTAGGAGAAAATTCATTACTGTGAGGGTGGTGAGACACTGGAACAGGTTGTGAATACCCCATCCCTGGAAGTGTTCAAAGGCAGGTTGGATGGGGCTTTGAGCAACCTGGTCTAGTGAAAGGTGTCCCTGCACATCCAGGTGGGTTGGATCTAGATGTTCTTTAAGGTCCCTTCCAACCCAAACCATTCTATGATCTGCAGTGCTCCAAGCCTTAAGGGCTACATGACACTGAATTAACTGGGGCTATGCAAATATTTGTACATGTTAATTCTGAATACATTGCATTTATTAGAATTAATAGGAATTAGAAACCTTCTGAGGGAGCAGGGAGAAGTATAAACATCTCATCAAGTAGTAGATTTGTCATTAGGTAGCTCAAGGAGAAGATGTTTCTTGGCCTCAGTGGCCCTGATAAATGTGATGTGCCAAGTGGATATCGAATAAAACAAGGACATGCACAGTTCAGACTTGCTAATGTTTGTTAACATCAGGGACCAGGAGCACGTAGATTCACATTTGTGCAGGGAAATGTTACCAACATGCCCTTTAAAAAAAAATTTTTTTAAAGGAATTTACACATTGAATATTAAAGACCTGAAGCTCTGTAAATTTTGCTAGCAGAGCTAACACCGCTTTGTTTATTTCATGAAGCACCTTTCTCGAAGTTCTGCAGAAACTGATTAACATTTGCATAAAACATTTAACACAAAAATCCATAATAAATTCATTAATGGACTTCTGCCACTACCCCTGAAAATACCAGCAGTTGTGTGGCATCACACAGCTCATTAGATGAGCAGAAGGGGAAGAAAGGTGAGCTCTGGATTTCCTGAACAGCTCTGAAACAGGGAAAGGTCAGTGCACTGAGCATCAATACCTGAGCAGCAACACGGAGAGGGAGAGAGCTGGGGCAGGGAAAATGTCCCCCTGGAAAAGGTCGCTGTTCCAGCAGACATGAAGCACAAACTTCAAGAGGTGGCATCCATGCTAATCTAGAAAAATCAGTGATGAGCAGAGAATGCAGATGAGGGTGCTGCCCCAAGGAGGGGGCTGTTCCCAGGTGTGCATGTATTCTGCAGGGGCAAGCACTGTGAGAATTGCTGAACTCCTGCTGCCATGAAAGAAAGCTGGCTTGAAACAAGACTTGATTTTCTGGACAGGTATTGCAGTATAAATGGTGAAGTTTTAAGAGCTGTGCCAAGACTTGGTTGTGTGGCAGGGGGGCACTGAACTACTTTCATGAACGGGAGGTGTGATGACAGAGACATCACTCTGTTAGTGATTGTGTGTAGTAAAAAGAGCAAGGATGTAAGAAAATGAGGAATTTCAGCTGCAATGGCATGTTCAGAAACAGTTGTGTTTATAAAATGCCCCACCTAACATAAAATGCTAGCTAATGAACAAGTAGTAAGTAGCAACTACAGAAGGCTTCTATGCAAGAAGAGCATTTCACTGATTCCCCAGAATCATCTTGCAGGTCAAAGCCAAGGCTGAGGAGACAGACACAAACATTTTAAAAAGAGACTTCACTTTTAGACTCCTCTAATCTTACTTATCACACAGCAAACTAAAAGCAAAGTTCAGGAAATGGTAAGAGTGACTGTCCCTTTGCAGTTTTTTTGTTTTTCTCTGTAGCTGTTTGATGGCACAAATTAGTTTTCATTTGTGTTTTCTTCATTTTGCTGCTTTGAATTCTGCTGCAGTGTCACAGAAACAAAACAAAAAAGTATTTTGGATCCATACAGGGAAAATAACACCTGACAAGGTTTGTTTACTGAAGCTTTGTGCTTTTTCTCAGATTTCCATGATTACCACATCTGTAAGTTAGAGCTCTCTACAAGTTATGCTTCTTGCTGTTCATTACTTATGATAATTTCAGCCTTTGCCTGATGACCAAATTATTTTTAAAGTCTTGCCTAAAGTAACATGGTAGGCAACACTTTCATGCTGTCCTTGTCTTATCCATGTCTTCCGTTATGACCTGGCTTTTTGCCATCTTTATATGTAAGGTCAAAGTTTTCACTGGTATTTTGATAAGGAGATTCTGATTACAGTGCGTGATTTTTCCTCTACTGCATGGTAGAGAGGTATTTGTCTGAGAGACAAAAGACCAGGATGTGTTACCCAGATTACGGAAAAGAAATGAAGTCAGAGTTTAGCCAATATTTTTTAATGTGTGTGTGATGGGGAGGAAAGGAAAATCTGCCCATTTCATGTCACAGTGAAGAGTGGGCAGCGGTTGTAATGATGTTAAAATACATATGAGAAGATGCGGAGATGCTCTGAGCTGAGCCACAAATGGAAAGGACAGTGTACTTCAGTAACACATTTTCTTTTTGTGACCTTTGCTGGGGGAGATTCAAGTGTGTGAGAAGTTGAGGTCTCATCTTACATATCCCCAAACCTTTTCCTTTGATCACATGGACCTACCACCTATTTGATGCCTGGAGGCAGAGATCTACATGAAGAAAATGGATTTCCCCTAAAGAATTTTATCAAACGCTAGAAGGGAAGCTTGACATTCCTCTGTCACTCAGACACTTGGCATTGAGCAATTTGATCTGCAGTCTAGGCTTGTGATGTGCCTGGGGAGACCCAGGGGTGTGAGGGGGGGGGAAGTAACACCCTGATGTCAGAACATCTCTGCCAGCACACCCTGAATGCAGTCAGATCATGATGTGGTCTGTTCCCAATCTGTTTCCAAATTTACCTCAATTTCTGTTTACTGTAGTTTGATGAGACATAGATCCAGACAAGTCAGAAAAAAAATAATTGTATTTGACAGCTTTCCTACCAGATTTGAAGGACAGGTACCAATAAAATGGAAAATTATGCCCAATTTAAGTTGAAGAGCTGCTCTGTTTAAATGAGGATAGTCAGGATGGCAGGATAAGTGAAACACTGTGGAAAGAGCATCTTCTTTGTATCTTTTTTTTTAATAAATCAGGAGTGCCACCTGAGGCTGTGGGTTGTGTCTGTAAAGCCTAGTTTTGTTACAATACAGTTGGGAGGGTTCCCAGGTGATCCATCACATCTGTGTTTACTCAAGCGTGGAGTTTGGCTCCATCAGGAGCACTGCTGCTTCCCCTGATCAACATTTAGTCCCTACGTATCTTAATAATACAGAAGCTGTGCCTGTAATTTGCATTTTTTGGCAGGACATTTAAAATGAAAGAAAAAGTCCCTAAAAAAACTACTGTGCATGTTGGACACAGCATAAGATGTTCATTCTAGATTGTGACCTTTCAGAGCAAAGATGCTGCTTTTGAAAAGGGGATTCATTGTGCTTCTGGCTCTAGGAAGATGAAAAACTTGAAAAACCAGTAGCATGAAGGCTGTGCAGCAAAGATGAGCTCCACAGAGATCTCATGTATTTTTGGTTATATTCCAGTGTTACATCCTTTCTCTCTCTGCAATATGACCACGCTTGCAACCAGGAGTAATTAGAGAAATTTTCTCATTTTTATGAGTAGGGGGATGTGAAAAGCTGTTGGCAAAGCAATCTCTGCAGGGGAGCTCAGCTGTGGAGCTCCTTTCCCTCTAGATCCATCACTGCTAGAGTTGTGGACCTTAAGGTTATTTCCTTAGGAGTTAGAGATTGCTTGTAGGTTGATTTGCTCAGTGTGCAAGAAAAAGTGTGATTAGATATGCATGAGCTCTTATGATTAGTATAATTATGGTGCAGCAGCCTGAGCATTCAAATACAACACCAGTGAATTGAGTTGTATATGTATATATTTGCATACAACTATTAGAATGCATACACGTGTATTTATACATAGATGTGACTTGATAAATATATGGGTGTAAAATAGGAGGCATTGCTGAGATTGGTTCAACAGAGGCAGCCTGGAGCTTCCGTGGTGCTGCCTCATGACTGTGCTAGCACCTGAACACTAACTTCTAGGTCTAAGTAACTTGGGGATTGAATGTACAGTGTCTTTTGGCTTTTCTGCTTTCCCAGGGTCTCTGATACCTTCTGAGTGGGATGCTGCTGTGACACTAACGACCTAGAAAACAGATCTTCATCTGCACCTGAAGATTTTGTGTGGTCCATTCTCTCAAGCATGAGAGGAAAAATACTGGACATGCTGCAAAACAGACCTGCTGGTCGATTCCTCAGCATATTCCTCCTGAGCCTGCCCTTTCACCCCTGCCCTGTCTCAGCTCTTTGACTGTTCTGTTCAATTTAATGCTCTTTACTGATGTTGCATGCTTCCAGGGGATCAAAAAGATAATCTGAGCCCTTTAGATATGTGTGAAACTTAGAGATGATGCCTTTCTACCGATTTACTCAATGATAGCTTGAAAATGTGTTACTGGGCACAGCTGCTTCTGAAGTATTTATTTTTTTTTTAGGCAGTCAGATCAAGATAATGTTGGATTTGCTGCTTGGAGCAGTTAACTCAAAGCCCTTCAGAATCCAGTAGTTTGCCCCACAGCCATTCCTCTTATTATTTCATTTTATCCATAAATCTCTCTTATTCTTGTAAATTCTAAATGAATAGATGTCTCTCCCCATCTGAAAAGATTTCACTGCTGCTTGAAGTCTCCTTGTACTGGTAGAAAAAAAAAACAATTGAGCTTTGAGCTTGAACTGAGAGACAGATAAGATCACCAGGAGATTTCCACTGCAAATGCAGAATAAATTCTTCTCCAATGGATTCTTAGTGCTGTCTGGCAAGTAATTGAATTGCTTGGGTAGGAAGGAAGAAGGGACTGGCTTGCTATTTCTTGTTTGGTGGGTTGTTGGGTGTTTTTTAAGCTCCCAAATTTTGTGAGGCTAGGAAGTGAAAGGTGGTTTCTCTGTGCGACCCAGGATGTCTGTCAGACATGGAGAAGCTAATTAAAATGTCAGTATATGTACATGAGGGTGATGAGGCAGAAAGAACTGATCACTTCCTCAGTTCAGGGGACTTGTCTTTGTCTTTGCTTCTGTCTAGTCACTCTGAAATCTGAAGCTAATTCACACTCTAGGGGTAGGAATGAAGTCACTGGGTAAATCTGGCTTTTTTCTCTCTCTGGAGTAAAGTAGAAAATAAATTCATTCTTGCTCTGCTAAGGCTTTCTCACTCCAGCTGGGCAATAGCAAGGGTGCTGTGTCCTGCTGTCCCATTGTAGTCAACAGTGTTACTCTCTGTGTCACCAGCCCCAGAGGTAGGAGAGGTCAGCACAGGCTCATCTGGTAGGTTTCCACAGCCTGTTCAGTGCACAGTTTGTGAGGGGACAGAAGCAAAGCAGCCTCCTCCTCTTTCACATCCTTTTGTTTAGAAGTGTGTCCTGGTAAGCCAAGGAAATGATGGAGAGAGATAATAACACACCCTTTGGTATATCCTTTGGAAACATGGAGATGGCAAAGAGATGGTCCGAGCCACACAGCCTGCATCATTGAAACACTCTGAACAACAGCAGAAGGGGAAAAAAAAAATTATGATTATCAGGGAAATTGCTATAATGGTAAGATAATTAGAATGCAGAATGATTAACATTAGTCAATGTGCTGCATTGGCAAGGACTCTGCAAGTTGACATAATAGGCCTCTTCTATATCAAACGTGTGGGTTTTCAGTGTTTGGTTTAACGCTTGCATGTTACTTTAATAGAGTTCACAGCTGAAACAGGAGTTTGCTGCTCATGAAACATTGTTTGGTGCTTTTCTTCTCCTATGGCTACTGGAAGGCCCTTCTTGTTTTCCCTTTAGCATCTACTGAATACTGAAGGATAAAAGGCCCTCTCACCTTGGAATCCTTCTATGTTGTTTTCAATGGTAGTCAGGCATGAACTCCTAAGGTGTACTCTTCACTCTGCCTGATGAAATTGACTTCCCTAAAAAACCCTCTCTGAAGTTTTTCAGAAAATGGTTGTTGTCTTCTCAAGGAGAAAACAAAGATTCAGGAGACTTGCTATTGTCATTCTCTTCTAAAAAGTACTTTTATAAATGTCTAATGCATCAAAAGCCCCCTGTCTGTTTGTTATCTCCACCCTAACACTTAGAGATTCCTCCTGCCTGCCCTCCTGTGTGTGCCTCTAGTAAGTCCCTTTGATTTGCCAAGACTAAGCTGGTGCAAGAAGCTAGATTTAGCACTGCATTTAATCACTGCTTTTGTAGCCTGCTGGAGTTCAAATCAAAATCTTGGAGCACAGAATGGTTACCTCTGTGAAACCCTCATGGTTCCCCATCTCTACAAGTTGTAGACCATTGAAAATTTGTTCTCCTTGACTACTAGCAATCCCACTTCCTTATGGACCAGGTCACTGACATTTTGTCGCCCTCTATTTTCACTGGTTGCTTCCAACTGGGCTTGTGATACTTTTCCAGGCTCTGCAGTGGCTTTCCCCTCACTGTGCTTAGACATTGGCTGGTGGCAGTTGTCTGCTGTCTGTGGCACTGGAGCACAAGCTTGGCTTTCCCTCTGCCTCTGCATGCTGCGCAGATCAGGAACATCCTTCATTGCAGCTGATAAAATCTCATTGTGCTTTGTGGCAGAAAATCCCTGACTTCAGTACTGCTTTTTTTCCCCTCTCATTTCTTTACTATGTAAACAAAAAGCATTTTTTCCTTAAAGAATGTGAGAGCACAGTGCCCAAATTCCCCTCTTTGCTCGGGTGTGCAGGAAGGGCTGTTGGGAAGGAATTGCAGTCACGCAGCTGTGCAGTGACTATGTAAAGAGTGTTTTGTGTGGTTTGTATTTTGTGGATTATTTTCTCTCTCCTTCTGACCCCACCTCAAATGAAATTCCTGCACTTCATCTGTTCCTCTGGGTTGGGCAATCAGCAGATACAATCGAGGTCTGTAAGGAGGCAGTGGTCTGGCATACAAAGCAGTCGCATTAGGACTGAGAAACCAGGACTAATGGGGAACAAGGCTGGTAGCAGAAGACAGAGAAATATGGCAGAATATGATTCATTAGGGATCAGATTCAATAACTGTAAAATGATGAGAAATTTATGATCAAAGGCTTACTTCAAGCATTTTAATGACACAGTCATTTAATCCATTTAAAACAGATAGATAAGGAGTTAAGTGAAATCTACAGCAGTTGTCTTTGAGCTGTTTATGGACCTGTTACAGGCTGCAGATCACTGTGAAATGCACAGGATGGGTGCCTGCTGTAGTAATTGAATAGTGTATAGTGGGCTACCAGTCTTTACAAGCTGATTTCCATATGAGGTCAGTAAAACTTAATGCAAAGGCTTGTGGTTTGTCTTAGAAGCATGTGTGGCTCCGCAGCTATTTTTAATGTGTGTGTTACTAGCAAGAGTACTGAATGAGAGAAAGGGCAAAATTATTTTAAATTTCTGTGCAAGGATATATAATTCCCAGGGGATGTATCTCCTCTGGAAGTAGTATCAGTAAAGGCCATTGTAGTGACAAGATTCAAATGGGCTCTGACACTTGTACCACTGTGTCATCTACCATAGTAGTTATACATCGAAAAAAAACTGGTGGGGTCAAGGGGGCACAGAAGTTGTTTTTCATCTTTTTCTTCCACTGTTGGACTTGTGCCACCTTCCATCCATCTCTTGATGACCCTCCTTGGTTAGTTAACTTCTTTCTCAGCTTTCCTTGCCAAACACTTAAGAACTCAGTTTGGACAGTTGGTAGCACTTTGCTGTATGTGCTCATGGAACACAGCACTCTCAGTCCCTTGCTCTCTCCAGTTTTTAGCAACCTGGCCACTATGAATGACTTGAAGCCAATTACAGCTGGAGTACTGTGCCTGTCTGCAGGCTGCACCTTTTTCTGTTTCTCAAGTAGCTGGTCACCCCTTCAGAACTTCTCTCCCAACACACACACATGGGGTTGTAACGTAGCTAACAGCTCCTACATCCCGCATAGTCCTTCAGTAGAGGGGTACTTTCATTAAGCACTTAGTGTCTGTACACACACTTCTCACAGCTGTGGAGAAGCAAGCAGAGGGGGCTCTTTCTCTACTCACAGCTCAAGGCTTGTTGAGCTGCTGAAAGCAAAGCAGCAGCTGCTGCTGCATCGTTTAAGGCTGTGTTACAGCACCGGCTGTGCGTGGTGCAGACACAGCAGCAGAGCTGGAATCAAGCTGGTAGGGAACAGGGAGAATTTCCAAGGGCTCTAGGCCATCTTGTTTTCTACTTGCACAGAGAGTTGCTGTCTCGCAGTGGTATTGATTAACTTTAAAATAGGGAGGTGATAAATGGAGATTTCAGGTGGTTCTGGTAAATTTGGCTGCGATGGATGGAGTTGTTTAAATCGAGCCTGGAATATCTTCTGCTACCTTGTGCTGGTGTTCTTGCTCATCCAAGGAAGGATCTGCTGATGTCTGGCAACATCCTGGTCCCAAGGAGGGGCCTTCTCAGCTCTCCGTATTTGTGCTTTGCACAGGAACTATCTCCATACTCTTATTCCAACTTCTCTCCCTCGTGCTAGGTCTCTTTCTGCTGTGATTTTGGAATGCCTGTCACAGCTGCTCAGAGGGTAGTGCATGCTTGAATGAGACCAGCTAAGGCTGAAGGTCGCAAATCCCTTGTAGCATGGCACGGTAGCCAGACTGTCGATCAGATTTTAAGCAGCCTTGGGTCCACTGTCTGTCTGCTTGTTCCCATTTCCTGAGAAAAACTAGGAAAATATTTTGCTTATTTGAAAATAAGTAACATTTCTCTTCAAAATTTTAGCACTAGCAGCCATATCTCTTAATACTCTACTTCCCTGTTGGCCTTTAGTGTCCCTGTGTTTTTTTCAGTTGCTATTCTTTCCCAAGAGCTTAGAGACTTGAGAGCTGACTTACAGGGAGTAATATATAAAAAGTTGGGGCTTAATGTACCTTCTGCCTTCAAGTCCTTTATTCTTTGGGGGTGCCTGTTGCACTCTTGTTTTCATGTGACTATTTCAGAGATGAGATTGATCTGGACTAGCAGCAGGTGCCCAGACAGGGACTGGCAGTGCAGCACAGCAACCAACGCACAGTTACGGTAGTTTCCCACTTCCAACCCTGTGTCAGGGACACAGAAACAAATTGGTAGTCTCCTGAAAACAAAGGTTGGCTGGTTGCTTTGATCCGTGCTACACTGTGGTAGCACTGTAGCAAAGCTCATCCATGACAGAAGCACAGATCAGCAGTATGGTTGTCATAAGCAAAAACCCCAGGGCTCAGGTTCTCATGTTCACTTATTTATAAATATTTGATCAAGTAAGCTTACTTCTGGAAAAGTAAAACCTCCCACATAAATGTCTGTGAGTTGTAGAGGCAGGAGAGAAACCTCAGCAGCAGTGAGAAGATGATGGCACTGCAGCAGAGCTGCAGGGCTGATAATACTGAAAGGTTTGGGGATGTGGCCATTTTTATCGACTATGCATGGGTCTGGCAGGCAGTAAGAAAGGAGATGATACAAGTCTCAGTTCTGTTGTGGGTATAACAGAATGTGAGTAAGTGGCTTCTGTGGAATTTATGGATAATTGCCTACAAACTTGGTCCATTGTGCTGCAAAGGGGATGCTCAGGGCCTTGGCCATAGCATACCTTATTGACACAGTGTGGTTTGGAGAACACAGTGAGAAGTAAAATAGTTCAATTTTTAAAATAGAATGGTTTTGCAGCAACAAATTTGCTTTTACTATTTATTAAACCTGTCCAAATCCACCAGATTTGGTACATTGTCCGATTCTGGTACAGTTAGGTTTGCCTGGACCTGAGCAGCTTTGGCCCTTCTTGGAAACAGCCATGTGCTCCTCCCAAGGAGGCTGCATGGACTGCCCAACCTGGTAACCCAGTATTTGCTGACCATCTCACCTGGCAGAGCAGTACTCATGATTTCACTGGTCCTTTGCCTAGTAGTGCTTCATTTTGAATAGGAGACTATCTCATTTAACAGCTTTTGAGAGAGGCAAAGGCATTTGCATGTGGTTTAACTTAATGTACAGCCTGCAGAGCTGAAGGGGAAGCTCGGATCAGTTCTGAGTTGAGATAGCGTTCAGAAAACAAATTAGAGTTTGTGGTTGGTAAGGATCCAGGCAGTATTCATAAAATTGAATAGTATTCTCAAGTTCAACGTGGACAAGCTCATTACTGCTGTAGAGAAGGCAGGTATGAAGTCAGGAATTAGCAATGTTTGGGATTTTTTCTTTTCTGTATAGAGAAGCAGCCATGTGACAGTCTCCTGTAGGGCCAGAATGGCTACCACTGGCAAGGAGCTAGTTGGGTGGAACCAAGCTTGGAATTAGTGGTCTGGGCTTATTTATTACAAATCCATCTTTGTTTCTATCTTCACGATCTCCCAGAAAAGTGTAAGTCCTTAAATTAACTTTACTTTCTTTGATTCAGGATACAGACTCCCTGATTTAAAGTCCAATGACCAAGAAGGGTGGCAGGTGAAAACCTATTTCCATTCTCTGATTTTTATTTTTTTTTTTCACTCTACTGACAAATCATCCTTGTACTTTTCCAATGAGCTGCATTAAATCTGTATGGATCAGCATGTGCGTGTTCAAGTTGTTGTTACAACTGTGAAAAAGACATTTTCTTTAGGGGAAGAAAGCACAATCTCAGTGGCTGTATCTTAAGTGTCATTCAGCTTTCCATCACCTGAGGATTTGAGCAGCTCTGTCACTCTGGTATACTAAAATGAACATAGATTTGAAAGTATTTTTGTATTTTGAGGCATTGATCCTAATATAATTTCTCTACAAATTAAAACTCCCCTTGAAAAAGATTAAATTGTCAGTGATAACATCTAGGTTCTTCTTATGTCTAAGAGGAATAACTGCTGAAGCTACAGAATTGTCTGGAGGCTTAGAAAGTAAGAAGGGGAATTAATGATAAGAGAGAATGGATGGAAGTATTGAATAACACTTTCTTGAATGGGAGGAAGCTGAATGAGTTGAATGAAGAGGTTTATGGCCAAAAATAATACCCATTTAGCCTGATCTGGTATATAACACAAAAAAAAACCCCAACAGTTTTATGAGAAATTTCTACCCAGTGACTTGTGATTTCTCCACAGCCTTGTTTTAATAAGATATCAATTATTAATTTAAAGATACTTAGCAATAGCCAATGTATTGTTTCCCTGGCTAGCCGTCTGTATTAAAAATGCATATTATTTTGAGTTCACTGACTTCACCATGAGCTATTGGGTTCTTGCTTTGCTTTTGTTTGCTAGATTAAAAAACTATCTAGTGTCAGATTTCCACTGAAGACCCTGATCAAATTGCTTCAGTCTCCCCCATAGTAAATTAAATAGTTTGATTTCCATTCATTTCTCATTGTAAGACATGTTTCTCAGACTATGAATCATTCATGGAACTCTTCTCATGACTTTCTTTAATTTTCAACAACCCTCTTACACATGCACCTCTCCTGGATGCATTATCACTGCAGTGGTCTCATCAGTGCTGCATTCACAGAAAATATTGTTTCTCAAGTCCTACTCATAAGTACATAAAGATTCTTGCTCCTCCTTTTTTTCCTTTCTTTTTTCTTTTTTATTTTTTTTTCCCACCCCTCCCCAGAGCATTAAATTTGAGGTAACCCTTAGTTATTAACCCTAGCCAAAAGCCATCCTCACAGACAATGTCTTCCAGAAAGTTCCTGCTGTGTTTTATACCTGAGATTGTATTCTGTGCTTTGTGGTGTCTCATGATGCATTAGAATTCACATGGAATGATTGTTCCCAGCACAATCAGATTGCTAAGCTATCTTTGTGAGCTTTGTTGTTTGCTACAATTCTGCCTTTGTGTTATCTGCATATTTTAGTAAGGATTTATTATTTTCTTATGTATCTTGGAGAATATCTACTGCATACGATTGGCTAGAGAAGCAATTCTTATTGGAAGTAACTGGGAAATATCTCTAGAGGTTCATCAGCTTCTGGGCCATTGAAAAATTGCTGAAGTCTGAATTTGCATCACGATACTTTTAAAAGAAAATGCAATTTTGATATCAAGGCAAATGTTTTAACAGAATAGGAATTCCCTATGTCAACACAGTTATCTTAATTAACTCGACTCAAAATCTCTTCAAGTCTATTTGAGAAGACCTGTTTTCCATGAAATTGTGTTACTTGCCTTTTTCCTGATCTTTTCTTCTAATGGAGTTACATACCTGATATGTCTTCTGGGGCTTCAGTTTGCTGCATTCTGGAAGCTTCATGAAAAGTGAACAAGGCAGCAAATAACTTGATCTGTATGAGGCTAGCTGGTTAATCTCATTTTTTGGTCTTCACAGTCTATTCACCAGCCAGTGCTGTCTCATTCTGGCTGCAATAAATGCAAAATGTGCAGATCAATATTGCCAATGGGTGATTAGTATTTTGCAAACTTCACTAAGTGAATTCATCCAATTCAAGGTTTTAAGTTGGAGAAGAAAGGAGAGGAATGATTGAGTGGGCTGAAATAATGGAAACAGATATTTCCTCTCAAGTGAAATGTAAGCATTGTTGAGCTCTGTTAAACAAGACGATGGCAGGGATTTGTACTCCTCTCACAGTGATTACACAAGATCATATTTTTCTCTCAAATCACTAACATCAACTGTGCTTTTCCCTTATTCCCTTTCTCTCTTTGTTGTGGTTTTTTTTTGTTTGTTTTTTGGGATTTTTTGGCCATTGACCTGCTGGATGATAAAAATGTATAAATGTATGCAAAGAAGGTTTTTCATTATTCCTGATGCTGCTTTTTGCTGATTCAGGCATATGAATTCTGAGGTTCTTGTCTACTGTTTATTACCAGTTTCAGCCAAAGCTCCCTGGTTTCTGTCAGTACTTCCTAGATGCATCAGAGACCATTTAGGGTTCTGCCTGTGAAAGCAACTCAGAATAAAGGCCTTGGAGAGCCTGTAAGCTGCTGAAGATTGCAGCTGAAGTAGCAGTCATTTTAAGGTATTAAAGCCACATTAAAAACAAAGCAGTAATTGAAATATGATAAATGGCCAGATAATTGCTATAAAAGTCTAACGAGGGAAAAATGTATTCCTGCATAGCAAATGTGATCTGACCCCTGAAAGTCAGTGTGATTGTGTGCTTAAAGATGCTGCCTGAAAATCTGGAGTTAGTGAAAAGCTGTCTCTCAGATTTGCTCAAATGAAGTTGAAAAGATGCCTTCTCAACTGCAGCTAGTTTGTGTTTGAGTTATGTATGTGTTACCTAGTTAAAACTTAATGAGAATGAAGTAACTACCAGAGTGCAAGAGCGTGTTGTGGTAGCTGTTGTGTGAGGTTGAACTGTCCTCTCCTTGGTGGTTTATTACTTGAAGTCTGGAGAACTGGTTTCTCACTGAGAAACGCTAGAATTTCTCCTCACTGCCAATTTTCTTTCATAAAAATGGTGTGATTCATGTTGACGATGAGGAAAGTGATGATAAAAATCAGAGCCTTAATTTTATATCATGAAGTACTGTTTTGAATGAGGTTTTGTAGGGCCTTAACTGTTTATAGGTTGACCTGGCAGTCAACTTGGCAGTAAAGTTTGAAATCATTGCTCCTTCACATGTCTGTGCAAAATGTGCTTGTCACTCTCCAGTCCATTAGCATGGTGAAGTAAAACTGGTGAAATAAAATCAAACAGGACAGATGCATTTCAGACCATTAAGTCCTGCCCTGATGTCCAGACAGTTTTGTGTGTTCCAACTATATCTCAAGATAGATTCAAATTGGTTTTGGCTCAACTTCGTTGCAGTCTAAGCTTGAATAAAGCAGATGTGTTGTTGGAGATAACTGATGTATGCATGATGGTTTAGCATGTTGACAGAATCATTTTGCTAACGGGCCAGTGATCCCAGTGTGATGTTCCTAAGCATTTTCCCATATATTTGGTTCAAATTGCATTTAAGGAAAATTGGATGAAGAGTAACTGAAGCTTTGCAGGCAACTGAGAAGTATTTTTTTTCCCCAGTGGAAGCTAAGGAAGTGCATTTAAGCAGATGTTCATGCTGCTGTAAGTCCCCAGGTGGACAGCCTCACACAGCACATGGGGTAAGACATGGTGGGGGATGTAGCTTGGTCACCTAAAGAGGTGCATCATACATAAAAAAAACCTGCCCTCATGTCAGAAATGTTTATTTCTTTGTCACAGGAGTAGAAGAATTTAAACTGATTTCACTTTGAAACATTTCTCTGTAGACAAGGCTCAGTTGGATCCTTGTGCCATCCACATGGTGTGGATGGCTGTTTCTTCTCTCCCTTCTGCTCCCTCTTAGTCTGCAGTGTTGCAGCTTGAAATTCCCCTTCTCATCCCAGGAATTTATTCCTATATGGTCACTTTCTGGGTCTCAGCACTACAATGGGTAAAGCAAAACCAAGTTACCAGCTCCTACTTTCTCAGGCCATATGTGGGTAACAAGTGGTATCGATTTAGTTTTAATGTGATGTAGTTTATAAATATGCATGAGGATTTAGGGTTATTCAGCTGTGTTTTTTAATTCTCCTTGTGTTGCTGCCTCTTCTAGTCGAGGGTTTCTTTGTACGCACAGCAAACTGCTCCATGACAGCCCTGTTCTCACTGACTGGGACCCCTCTAACATTTGTTAATCCCAAGTCTGGAGAAACTTTTAATGTTCAAAGAATAAAGGGACACAAAGCAACTCCCTTATGGATGGGGACCAAGGGAGCAGAGTCCAGGTCTCTGAGGAACTGGGTGAGGAAACCAGGGGCCAAAAGGCAATCATCATTAGGTGAGGAGGAGGAAGGAGCTGGAGGAGACCTTTCTCATGGTGCTGGAGAGCTCTTTTCATGAGGAATCCTACAACTTACTTAAACAAAGAAAGTAACCTGATCAAATGATGAAAAGGGAGGGAAAATCAAACATTTGCCTAATTGCCCTGAGGAGCTGGAAGTTAACGTACCCTCTGACTCAATATTTGGATGTTTTAGATACTCAGGTCTCTTACTTGAGAATGAGCAGAGCAAAGGAAAGAAGGTTCTGCATATTCAACACTTCTAAGTGAAACTGCAGTGACTTTTTCTGGTGAATAATGTAGGTAGCTATATGGATAATAAGGAATATATGTACATGTATATATGTTTTTATGAGATGTATGAAGCTCCCTACTTGCTCCTCTCACTTTTGTCTCTACTAAATTGTCCATTGCAAGAGAATTTTCCTCATGGTATCTGGCTGTACATTGAGGTGGTATTGGGGAGGATCAGCTCTTCCCACGGGCAAGCTGTGTCAAGACAAACACTGCATCACTGAGAAGTGACTGTGACAAAAAAAAAAAATAAAATTGCCAGTTCTTCTCTAGCTCTTCTTCCCCTGGGTGTATTGCAGGGACATGTTTTGTTTTCCTCATTTTTATCTTCTGCTTGGCCAAAGCAGAAGGAGTGTGGGAGGTGATAACCTCTCGCAGCGAGAGGCTGTAGAGGAGCTTGTTTAACCTGGAGCATGTTTGCTATAAAACCCACTCAGACACTGCCCGGCTGCTCAAGGAGACTGGCAGGAATGAGTCCTCCAAACAGTTTGTCTGTCACAGTCTCTGTATGATGTGAAAGGGAACCTGCCTTGCCCTTTAAGCAGAACTGTTTCCAGCTCCAGGCAGGGAATCTGTGAATGCTGGCGGGTTGGCTCTGCTGTGCGGCTGGGACCAAGGGTGCATGTTCATTCACTGGAAGGCACTAGAGCTCTTCAGGGTTTGCTTTGTGCCCTGCCAGGTCAAAGTTACACATGCAAGGACATATAATAATACTTTTATATGCATGAAATTACAGGTTCAGAATGTCCTGGTGTATTTAAAGCCTTTAGGAAGCTTGAACACTGCTGTTAGTGCTGTCGTGGTTGACCTCAACAACCAGCCTATGCCATGTCTTTGCTGTACAAGTACATGACATGATTGACACCTCTTCTTCTCACTTACTTTTCAGACTTGTATATGCTCAGCTGAACTCTGATGCATCCAGCCATCAGATCATGGAGGCAGTGGCTTTTACATAATTTTATTTATTAATCTTTCTTTTTATATAAGATACTATCTAAAAAGCATACCCACGGGGGGTTTGGTGTTTGCTAATGAGATATATTAACTGGAAAATCTTATTACATTGCAGTTTTACTTTCCTTTATAAAGTCTTGCTAGAGGGGCCTCTGTTGTCATACTTCACTCTGACTCTTCCTTTCCTCTTTGAGCACTGAGGGTCCCAGGCTGGCACAGCCAAATTGTGCTGCTTTTCTCCTCTAGGATCTCTCCTTGAAATTCCATCTGAATTAATTCCAAAGTAGAGCTTTACCAGGAAATGCAGAATTATGGAGGCATGAAAGCAAGATTTTTGGAGCATTTTTGAAAGAAAGCTTAGAGTGGCTCAATATTTGAATTGAAATAAATACTATAAAACTCCTCACTTCAAGTATTTTCTATCTTTCTGGTCTATTTGTACAAGTATCTGCATGTGCAATTTTTTATGAAGAATAAGAAAAGAGAGCAGCAAAAAGTAATTTTTGGGTTTTTTTTCAGCTATGTGTACTTCTCTTGAAAGCTAGTTTTGGTCTGACACTTCTCTACAGTATTCTTAACCAAAGTTATTTTATTTGTATGGGGAAGCTGATAAAATGTTTTTTGAAATTCAGATCTATGAGGGCCAGCATTTCTTACCATGAAGTTAAGCCTTATCTCTGAAAAAGAATTTTTATAACTCAAAGTATAAGCTCTTTGGGGCTGTTTTCAGAACCTACGTGCTTTTTATTTTCAGGGTCTTTATCAAAGATTTGTGAACCAGCACAGGTCTCCTCTGCACGCTACTGGAGTGTAAATAATAGCAACTTCTTACAGACTTTGTTTTCTGGAAAGACAGGAATCCTTGACTTGAAAAAATCTAATGTAGAAACCCTGGAATTCAAATCTCTAGGTGGTAATAAACCATCCTAGAGCAGACTGTGATTTTCTTCCATTTCAGTAAAAAGAACACCAGCAATTGAAAAGCATAGTGAATGTTTGAATGCATTTTTTCTTCTAGATTTTCTCAACTCTGTGCCATTCCATGTCTTGCTGTCCTGACTCTTAGCCTTCATGTCACGTTTTTTTTGCATCCCAGACCTCATCTGAATGCCTCACTTAATGCAAATTATAGTCTTACATCCTCCAGGGGATAATGCATTTGAAAGTGGGTATAGAGAAAAGCTCTCTTTTTTTAAACCTCTACCTGAAGGGCTTCAGCACCACTGGTGAGACATTTTATTTTATTACTCATATTGCAGTAGTGCCCAAAAATGTGTTACATGTTGTACCAAAAGATATGGCCTGGTAGTAGAGCAGTGTGATTAGGGTGATTAGAGCTTTCTCTCTGTGATACATCTTGGCTCTGTCCGCCGCTCTGTCTCATTGTTAATTTGCTGTAGATGCTATGGCAAAAAAGGGCCATAGGGAGGAATATCAATGAGTATGTGTAGAGTGCCTGGGCAGCTCAGGAAGGAAAACAAAAAGCCTTGCAGAAGTCTTTGTGGGAGGAGCAGCTGATCCAGTTGTTGGAGGTGGGATAACTGATGGGTTTGGGAAAGTGACGTGGGTTTACTCTTGTTGTTGCAAGTGAGGGTAGGGATCTGAAATCTGTTGTGCTGGTGAGAACTATAGAGGAGTTATTTGGGATGGAGAGGCATAACTTGGACTAACAGATTATTTTCACCTTCACTGTTCTGATAATCACTAACATGGATGTTCAGGAGGCTGTAGAGAAGGGTTGCCTGAATCAAGGTGTATGGACAAGAGAGCACATCACTGGGGCAAGGAGTTTCTATTTTGGGGAAGAAATAGCAGGGGTTGGAACTGGGTTGAATTTGCTAAAAGAAGGATGAAAAGGTTGACCAAGTGAATTTCTGCTGCCAGGTTTCAGGGTTGTGCATGCTGCAGATGTACCCACAAAGATGATGGAGAGGGAAATGTGGGCAAGAAGGTGGGGAACTGGCACAATACCTGGTGGGAACAAGTGAGCCTTTGCCTAACATCCAGCAGCTTCTGTGGGGTTTTTTGCCAACTGTTTCTGATTTTGAGTGTGCACAAACTGGCAAAGCTATGAGGAGCAGATGGTGGTTGCTGCTGATTTGTTAGCTTGCTTTGTCTTCTCTTCGCAATCCATTTTTGTTAATACAACTCCTGTTCCAAGGGCTTCAAAGATCTCTTGGTGTGGTTATCTTCTGTGACAGAGGGAGCTGGGGCTAGTGAGCATGCTGTGCTTTGTGCACTGGGTACAGAGGGAATTCTTTGGGATGCAGTTTACTGTGGGTTTTACTCTAATCACTTTAACAAGCCTGAGCAAAGAAACAAAAAGAACAAAACCAAGAAACAACATTTCCATTAAAATGGCATTTCCTGAGGTAGGATTAAGCTTTCTGAGGCTGTCTTATATTCAGTGCAGAATTGCCTCCTATACTCTCTCTTAGGAGAAAGATGAGTAACCAAAGTTTTCTTTTTTTAAAAAAAAAAACCAAGCTATTAAAGTAAAAATAAAATAGAGTTTGACCAGGTGAAGCTGCTTGCCTGTGTAGCAAGGCTGACTCTAGTTAATAAGCTATTGCAACAACAGTTAGAGTTGTTGGGCATCTTGCATGTGCCTTTCAGGTGATAAATTCCAGTTCTGCCGTCCTGCTGTGTTTTTGTTATCCATCTTTGAGTTAGATTTCCAATGGGTATTGATGCAGGACTTAACAGCAGACAATTTTTGACATAAATGGTATAGCATTAACTGTAAGCTGCAGATAAATACATTCAAAGATGACTTCTAATGATTTGTGACTTCGCTGCTTTCATAATTCAACAAAAGCAACAGGGTGTTCATTAGCTGTGTGCAAAGCCCACGTGGATGTGGCTGTGTTTACTCACAAATATCACATGTTTTTGGAAAAGCAAAACAGTAATTCCAGAAACCTGAGGCCTTGGGAGAGGAGCTCATTGCTGCTGCAGCATGAACTGTGTAAAGGATCCTTGGTTAGGAGGAGACACTGAATCCCAAGAAGAAGTTTGCAGATCCCCAAAAGCAGCATCAGCACTTCTAGAAGTGCAAGCATCAAAAATGTTGCTTTTGCAGCAATTCAGTAATGGGAGCCTGGCACAAGAGACCAGCCAGAGGCCTTGGGGTAACACTCTGTCACAAAACAAAGAAAGAAGACAGTCACGAGTGGGATAGAGTTATCAGCAAACCATGGCAGATCTGGTTACTAGTGTTTATTTTAGAACCAATGATATCAGACATTTTAACCCTTTTTGTTTTGTTTTGTTTTGTTTCACACAGTTGTTTGTTCACTTCCTGTTCACTTCCCCACTCAGGTGCTGCCTACTCTCAGACTCTTTCCTTCAGCCAGGATCATCTCCTTCTTCTTCCCAGACCCTCTTCTTTCTGGGACCAATTGTCTTTCTGAGAATCCCTCTTTTCAGAGGAATCACTGTATTTCAGGAGCCCCAAGCCATTGGTTTTCCCCATCTAAATAGTCTAAATAATTGATCAGCTTCTGATTAGCCTCCTAAGCAGGGATTCAGTCTCATGTCTCTCTGTCTTTGGAGGTTTCAGGATGTGACCCTTTTTATTCCGGGTCTTACCAAGATTTACAACCAGGCTGTGTTTGCAGTAAGCAAGTCACATCTTCTGCTCGAGAGTTCAAAGGTTCCGTTTCAGACATTCACCACCTGCATATAACAAATTATCTGCCATGTGTTAGTGTTCATAATTTAAGCTACTTTTCGCCTACAAGAGGTAGCAAATGTAAGCAAGAGCATTCCCTGGCCAATTGGATTCTTTTCAAATGCTCCCTTTCCACCACCCCTCCAATTTATATGCTTTATGTTTTATATCTGTATTTAAGAAACTTTTCCATCTGTCTCGTACAGATAGATGCAGTCTTTATTTGTGATGTTCTTCCAAGCTAACTATTGACCCATCATTCCTTTAAAGCTGATACAATCTACTAAGCTCCTTAGATTGTTTCTATTTAAGTTCCCTGATATTGAATAATGCATCCCAGTCTGGAAACCTTGGAGAGTTTTCTCTTGAGAAGTCAGCATAGAAAAAAATTCCTTAGCTAAGAAAGCAGCAATGTGTGTTGCTTGCATTTGGGTGATGTTCACTATGTGTGAGTTGCACAAAGAAGAACTGATCCTTTCCTTGAAGAGTTTCCAATCATCAGCCTTTTCTGAGCAGGGACAAGCACAATCTGTTGCATTGCAGACGAGTAGCGATTAAACGCCGCTGTCCATATGCTCTGCCAGAATTCATTGTGCTGCTCAGAAATCACAATCTTTTGAGGTTGTTAGACATCATGACTATGGAAAAATAAGGCACTTAAATGCATGTCAGCCTCATCTATGGGTTTGGCAACTTTTCTTGCAAATGCTTTAAGAGGGAGGAGCCTGTGAAGTTAGTTGAAAATCCTTGACAGTGCTTGCTGACATTGTCAGTCGTTGCCTCTTTGGGACATACAAACTTCTTTAATTTTATTAGTGATGTTAGATAAACGTTCACAACAGTTGAGACTATTCCCTTTGCCACTGGTTCTACTTCTGATTAGAAATATCTGCAGCAGATGAATAGAGCTTAAATGGAGTTGTTAAGCACTGAATGTTTCATCAAATGTAAAGCAGTTCACATGGTTTTAAGTACTTTATTCTTAACCTGTGGGCATGTGAAAGTGAGTCAAGTAGAGAAAAAAGCTTTTATAGCTCCTGGAGAAAGACATCCCTGAATTGGGACTGTGCAGTTTTCAAACAACCATGAGGAGAGATGCCAGAAGAAGTTCAGCCCTTTTCAAGGTGCCATCATTGGCAGCTTTCATTGTTCCTCTAAACAACTCCTCTTCTGAAGGAAAAGTTTCTGGTTTTCAGAGCAATCCTGTCTTCATTCATGGCTTCATCACTTGACTGATTCTTCTCTAGTGGGGAGATTACTTAGGAAGCTTTTGAGCTATAATTTCAGCATGTAGGCCAATGTACTGATTGTCTGTAAATATACTTTTTTAAAATGACACATAACATCAGCACAATTATCTGCTCCAGCTGTTTGATTTTTTTCAAGCTGAAAGATGGAAGTGGGAAGGAAGGCAGCAGCATCTGGCTTAAGCTTGTGCCTCTGTTCTAGATGGCAAATTGGCCCTGTGTCAAATTCTCTTTTCCGTAGTCTTTTGTCAGAAAGTTTATTGATAGCCAGAGTCTTTATAAATAGTTCTGCCATGTCCCAGTGTGTGCTTAGAACATATTGCATTAAAACAATATTTGTGTGTTGCATCTGCTGTGGCTGCCTCACATAATGACTGTGTGAGCGGGACAGAAGTGGTGGGATTGTTCTTCTCAGTGGTCTATGAAAGAGTTTCCCTTGTATCTACCCTAGGGCATGTGTCTGGAAGGCTGAGGCTAATGCATCAAAACAACATTATTTCACAAATGTAGGACATATTAACATGTAGAGTCAACAAATCATCTCTGTAAAATGTCCAGTGCCCTTCTGAGAGCACAGAAGTGGTTTTGCTGCCTTAAGCACCAAATCAGCTAGTTAGCATCTTGCTTTTCAGGAATGAATAATTCACTCTTCTAGTAAGTGTCAACCAGACTTGGTTACAATCAATCAAGGTATTTATTGCTTCCTCTGAAATTGAAGCTCTGTGTACATTTCTCTGACAAATCTGAATTACTGGTTCAATGTTATTCCTTGAAAGAAGGATCAATGAACACCAGCAGTTCTCTCTAGTTCGAGTTATTTACTCTTCAGCATCTCTATAATTCCCAATTTTTAAAGTATTGGGGAAAACCAGATTAAAGAGGGGGTGCTGCTGAGAAACTAGCAGTAATGTATTATCTTCACCCTCTGAGGCACTGGCCATGATGTGATGATGAGCAGATAACCAAGTTACCTGGTGAATGAACCAGGACAGGGTGGGTTTTGAACAAAGGGACTGTGAACAGGTCATATATTGATTGCATCCCTCAAAGGTCTCGTATTTCTGTGTAAAGGCACCGTGAATTTGGTTGATTCTCACATTCAAACCAAGTTTCCAAACCCAAAGCACACTTTTCATGCTTCTTGGGGAGGCCAGGGATACATTACTGCTTGTTGCAAGATGCTTTTTAACTGTTGCATCTGTTGGTTCAGCACAGAAGCAACTTCTGGAGCTGTTCCTGAAAATTTGCTCAGGGAATCCCCTCTCCTGTTCAAAGAGTGTGGCTGTCTCTTCTGTACCATGTTTGTTCTTACTCATTCAGTGGCCCTAGATTAGAAACAGTTTTCTAAATGGGAAAATCTGTTTTAGGTCTTCTCTTCCACCACCAAAACACCATTTTCCAGGCTTCTTCTGCAGAGCTGAAAGGACAAAATTCTGATCAGTAAGAGTCGTTTATTGTGGGGGAAAGTACAGTTGACAGAGAAAAACAGCAATTTACATTTTCCAGAGCTAAAGGGATTCCAGGAGGAGGTGGTTTTCTTTCTTCAGTCCCTGGTTTCTTATCGGCACTAGAGTTTCACTTCCTTTAAATGCTATTGAGAATTTAATGCTGCTTTGCTGCCTGTTTTATTTAGCAGTTGCCAGCCATGACTCTTTCTGGAGCCAACCAAAGTCTCTCTCAACCTTCAGAAATTTGAAAAAAGTCTAAACGATTGAAGCTGTGACACCATTTTGGCTGTCTGGTGTTACACACACATGTCTGAACCCTTTCATCAGAAATTGGCTCTGGTCTTCACTGCTCCATGGAAATCTTCCTGCATTTATTTGAAAATCCATAGGATGTCAGAAAATTTCCCAAGACTTCAGTAGTGCTGTGCTTGGTGTGACTGTGTAATGTGCTAGTTTGGTCTGATGGTGAGGAGTGTCATCTCTGAAGACATTTTCTTTTCATTTCTGCCATGGAGCTGCTGAGGAGTCTCACACTGGAGGTGGTATCTTTCCATACATCTGCTCCCATCATATGCCTCATCTTCAGGCTTTGTTGTCTGGTTTTGGGGGTTTAGATGGTGGTTTCTTGGGGGGTTTGTACAGGACCTAGCATGCTGGATTCCATGTCTCACTTGGTTTCTTTTAGGCATTGCTATAATATAAACCAGCAGCTCTATTATTTTAGCTGTAGGGAGAAATGTGCTGGTTTGATGTCTGCTGTGTAAAACAGAAAAAGCTACAGCCCCTGGCCCAAAAATGTGAGTAGCATAGCAAATATGTTAGTGATCTCCCAGAAATGATAAATGAGATGGATTCTGCCACAGCCTTCATATCACAGTGGATTTTAAAGAGATACACCTGTCTCAGTGTAGCTTCAGACTGATGTACTCAGGTGTGTTGGTGATGCCTGAAAATCAGGCTGAGTTTAGTTTTACAGCATTATTTTTCAAGGAGGCACATTATAAAAGGAGAGAATGAATGGGCTGAAAGAGCTGTAAGAACCAAAGCACTTCAGCTTCATGGCAGGGCCAGAGATGTTTTAAAAGAGTAAAGATGCTGGTTTCCAGATACATTGATGCTTTCCATGCCAGTTGCACTGGAATTCAAGGTTGTCCATGTTATCAAACCCGTTTTTGAACCAATGCTACGTTTGCTTCCAGGCTCTGGGGCAGCGAGTTGTGGTAGTTCACTCCCTGCTGTGGGCAGAGTTGCTTTACAGTGTGTGGATGGAGTGTTTTCAATAAAATATGTTTGAGAATGGGATCTTCTGGGGTCTCTGACCAGCAGTGACCAGTAATTCAGGATGATGTTGCTCAGCGTCTGCATGAAAAAAACCCCACATAAAGTTCTAGCACATCTTTAATGAAAATGAAATAATAAAATTGGAATAATGCCTACCTCATGCTGCTCTTGAGGGTTAATTAATGTTTACAAAATCACTTGAGGTCCTGAGATTTAATTGAAGGAAAAATATTATCATATAAAATGCCTTTTTATGCAGGCAGTGCTATAGGGTTTCAGCTGGGCAGAGTGCTGTGGAAGCCAGCATTAGCACATGCTTTACTACTTTTATGGTTGTGAGGCTTCCTGTACTTTGTATGAGAATTGTCTCTCTGAAATCACAAATGTAACATCAGTGTTTTCCTCTCACTTTGAAAGAATATTAATTTGTTATCTTAGGATTTGACTAACTGTTTAAACTGATAGAAATACAACACACCTCTGAGGAAAAAAAAGTGTAAAATGAAATACCTTGTTCACTTGCTTGGGCTGAGCTGATACAACTTGTTAATGACTCCACCATTGAAGTAATAAATTAGGCTAGTACTGGGTGTCCTGCTGTAGTTTAAGGGTGTATCTGTGTGTTCATTACAATCTCCTGCTATCAAGAGATCTAAAATACAGCTATAAAACCTCATTTCTGGAGTTAAATTTAACTGCAGAGGTGTCAGCCAGGGAGCAAGCTCTGTTGAGTGGGAATTTTTTTGTTTTTTGGTTATTTTTGAAAGAGAGAGAAGCATGATAAGGAGGAGGAATACTGGGTTTGGCTGACTTCAACTGTTGGAATAAAACATGATTACTGCACAAGTGTCCCTTTTTCTGCTGTAACGTTGTTTGTTTTCACACAAAGAGTGGTACAGGTTGGGTGGACTCAGAGGTTGGATCAGCCACTCAACCTGCTTTGTTGTTTCTGCCCTGCAGGGTGACTATGATCCCAGCAGAACCAAAGTTCTTCATTTCAGCATGAACCCAGCGAGCTTGGCCAAGCAGCAGCGCAAGGAGGAGCAGCAGCAGCTCCAGGAGGAGTGTGAAAGGCTGAGGGAGCTGGTGAGGGTGCTTGAAGGAGGCGGCTCCATCCCTGAGAATTTGGAAGGAGTTGGAAGTTTTCAGTCACCACAAGAAATCGCAGGTAGGCTGCTGGCTTCTGGGCATGAAGATGCACTTATCCATCTGTACTGCCAGAGGAATTGGCTGCAGAAACAGATGGAGATGTTGCAGACAGTGTGCTTGATGGACTGGTTATAAGGAAAATGAAAAAAGCTGGGTTGATGCAGGAGAGTGAGAATGTGTGGTGGCAATTGTGTTGCAGTTTGGTACAGAGGGTAGGTGGTAAGGATAAATAATAATAATCCATATCATTTGCTTGTGATGGATGAAATACCAATGAAACAGCCTTTGTAGGCTGATGCTGCCGATGGAGTAAGGAAATATTTTCTTCCTTTCAGGGCTGGTTTAGCCCCTGAGGTAGTACAGACAGCAGGAAATAACTTTCATAGCTGCAGGGAAGCAAATGGTTGAAATCTTTTCAGACCTGGCTTAAAACAAATTAATATTGTTTATCAGTGTATATGTGCCCCATTAATCACAGCTACATTCAATACTCCATGAAAATAGAGTACATCTTTCACTGAGCTAAATACATTTCACAGAATCTGTGGCTCTCCTGTACACTCTGTCTTCCTTCACATACCTGAACGAGGCTTTTTAGTGCAGTAACCCCAAAGTCAACACCTCTAGACATGCTCTGAGACTCTGTAAATCAAGGTAAGGATATCAGTAAAACATGACCCATCACCCACAACACTACAAGAGGGGACCAGGCAGAGTTGCGTCCTGCTGTGGAGCCCAAGAGAGCTTACTGATCTAACTCTCTTGCATGTACCTTGTCCTCCAAACATTTTTGTTAGAGAAGAATAAAGCAAAAGAGCTGAAAGTCCACGTGCATTCCAGCAGCATGTATGTGGTCAGTGTCCATAGGTCAGGATGCTCCCTTGGCTGAAGCTAAGAGGCTAGAGCTTTCCTTGAAAGCTGTGTGTGCTGGAGGTTTCAGACCCACAAAATGGCAGAGCTCTAGATGAAAGAAAAACCACAGAAGAAAACATCTTTCACTGTCACAACACTGACATACTCTGAAAGTAGCTTGTTTGTTTTCCCATCGCTCAAAAAATAGTACTTTATTGCTGCTAAGAACATGTTTGTTCCACCATCTTATAGTGGATTATGGTACTACATAACTTTAAAAAAGATAATGGTGAGAAGTGTAGATGAGTTGGTTTATAAAGTGGAGAGCTGACTGGATGTTAGAGGTACAATGACAGTTTGTTACTGTTGTTAGTGGATGCTCTAACAGATGCATCAGCATGAAACACTTCCTGAACGTTTAAGGAAGGCTGCGTTTGCCTGTAGGAGCTTCCAGTCTAAGACCCCCCTGAGACTTGAGCAGTTCTTGGGGATAGTTCTTGCATTGTAATTTGACTTTGAAATGCACTGACTTTTAAATTGCAGTAGATGCTGCTGCCCAATGCCCTTGTCTGTTGTTACGCCCGAGTACCCAGCCCATCTAATGATGCAGGTCCACATGGTGAACTGTGCTCCTTGAGCCCAAGGAGGAGAATGCTGGTCAGGGGCAGAGAAGATGCAGAGCTCAGGGCAACTCTGTGTCCCTGCCACTGATGAATGAACTTCTGGGCTATCATCTACAGTAATTAGACCATTTCTTCTGGGCAATGCATTTCTCACATCTGCCTCTGTGATTTGTTATTCATAATTATTGTTCTGCTGCCTTTCACACAGTTGCTTTTAGCTGTTTATGAGATGCTTCTGGGCTGGGATGTTATCAGGTTTGTCTGTAGCTCATAAGGGGTGCATTTTTAAAGTTGTTTTCTCTTTTGCCTTTGATTCTGACAGGAAAACAAACAGCTCACTGGGTTTCAGGCTGTTTCCAGCTTCTCTCATATGTGACGCTTTTTCTCCCCTTGCCCCAGTCCCATGCTACATCATTCTGACTTCTGGTCACCAACTCAAATGGGAGAGGGCATGAGCTGCAGAGCCTAGCAGGGTGGGGGATACTTCAGTGTCATTTATCACAGTCACAGGAGAGCCCTTTGCCTTCTCAGAGTGCCTGTAAGTGCACATGGAAGTGGTTCGTGGAAGCAAAATGGGGAAAAGAGCTGTGAGTGAAGGCTGGAGGAGCCTGTGAATGAGTGTCATTGAGAGCAGAGCATGTTGTGTAGTAAGCCACATTGTATGGATTGATTTGGGGTTTTTTTTCTTGTTTTTTATGTACCTGTGTGCATCACTGTCATGCACAGGGAATGTTGCCATAAATACTCCAAGCCCTCCTTTCTGCTGTGAGAGTATAGGGTTGGGTATAGGATTAAGACTGTATATCAGAATGTGCAAGAGATGATGAGGGTGTTACGGCTCTAACTGTATGGTTAGCAGGTGTATCCCAGCTGGCTTGAAATTAGCCAGATGAATGCCAGATTTGGCCTTCTTGCTGGGGCAGGGCAGGGCAGGGCTCCTGGTGGGTTAGGGGACAACTCATCCAGTGCACTGTGCAAGATGCTTCCATTTTGTGTTGACTCTGCTGCTTCGCTCACTCAACATCTGCAGTGTGGATGCAACAGCTGTTCAGGAGGAGTCTTAAGGCATCCAAAAAACTTACTTACACTGTCTCCCTCTGGATAAAAAATGGAAGATCCAGCTTTTGCTGTTTTCTTAGGTTCTCAACAGCTCTGCCCACAGGACTGGCTGCCAGATGCCTTCCACTCTAGTGTGTTTTCAAGGTGTGAAATGGGGAGTGTGTAGCAGAAGCTTCCTCTGCTCTGTCACTGTGCAATTGGCTGCCATGGGGAGGAAGGTTTATTGTGCATAATAAGGGAACAGGTTTCAGTGAGGTTTTTGAAGCTGTTTCTGTACAAAAATAACAAGAAATATAGTTTTTCTTGCATCCCTTTCTCTCAGCTGCAATACTCATATGTCTGTTTATCCATCGTATTTGTGTGACACATGCAAGTGGCAAATTCAGTTCTCTGAGCTTTTGAGGTGGGAGGCCCCTTGTGTCAGAGTTGAATGGAATGAGGGGAGAGAGAGGACAGAGTAGGAGATGTGTGGGTAAAAGCTGGAAGCCAACAAAGGTTATACACAAGTTTGCATTTTACTTCTTGACAGATAGAGGAAAATGTAAGGTTTTATTGTTCTGTTTTGCCATATAACTGAATCATTGGCAGAGGTGAGGGGTTTGAGTGGCTCCAGGCCAGTCAGGTTTGCTGTGTTCAGCAATCTTGTGTGATCTGCAACTATTACAATTAAGGTTCAAAGAATTATAATTATACCAACCAAAAAAAGGCATTCAGGACAATGATGTTGATGGTTTTGATAATAATGTATTGGCCACTATAAAATTCATTCATTGGACAGGAGTGCAGCATGTTTTTTTCTGATCATGGCTCTGACTCCTGAATAGGTAATAAGGAAATTATTACTGTGGACGTTAAAGCTCATTAAATGTGACTCTATTAAAAATCAAGGTTATGCTGGACTTTAAATCTCTTTGAGCATAACTGTTGGAGGCTGCAGCACAACCTGGCAACTTGCCATGTGGTTCAGTGGTCCTTTCCTCGCATTTATGCTGTAATAGTCTCTATAATGAGTACCAGAGCTATTGCAAAAGAGAGGTTTGAACAATGTGAGCTGTAACAATGTGCTGTCCTTTTTCCCAACAAGAATTTGCACGCGGGGCTGTGCAGTATTAATGGAGCAGAGCTGTGGGGGCCACATTATGGGAATGGGCTGGAACTTCATGGGTGTTTTGTTTCTCTCCCAGTGGCTTCCTGGGTCTGGGTTGTGTAAGAGGAGAGTGCACCAAGGTCAGGCTGCCATCTGCGGAGATACTCAGAGTCCTCCTGTCTCTGAAACAGGAATGCAGATTGGAACAGCTTTGGAAAGGTGGTGCAGGGCATCACTGCCCAGATTTGTAATCTGTTCCAATTCTGCATTTCACTTCCCCGTACTCTTCACACCTTCCCCCCGTCCCCCTCACTTCTGTATTTCAGGCTGCATCTTCTGCTTTTTTTCCTTCCAGCTCCATAGCTTTCCCTGTTTTATTCTATTTCTCTCCAGGTCATTTCTGTATAAATCTTTCTTTTTTGCCTTGTGTGTTCCTGGTGGACCTCTTGATTTTTTCTTTTCTGGTGTTGTGAGAGATGGAGTAGTTGCAAGCACACAGATAGGTGGCAGCTAATGGGGAGCTGACAGAAGTAATGACTTGTGTATTGTAGCAAAGCATAAGTGAAAATGAGAATGCTTCAGGTGCTGATTATTTCCATTTGTGTTCTTATTTTAGAAGTGGTATTTTTGAAGGTAGGAATGGGATGACCTGTGGAAGCTGAGTCCTGACTAAAAAATACAGTACTGCGAGTTTTCTATAAGCTCTCATGATGTATTGCTATTCTGTAGGTACAGAGGAGCATTCCCATCTTTCCTGCAGCCTCTTTCTGTGACAAAGAGGAAAAATATTTTTTATATTCTTTCTGTTGAGAGACAGGCTGGCACCCCTACCAGGAAAGAGGATGGGGAAATCAACTCCGATTTCAACCATCTGTGGAGAATTTTGGAAGTGAACTGTTTTTCTCAACATAATCCCACCAAAAAGGAAAGCTACTCATCCATCTCGATTATTTTAGTGTCCTTTTTCTCTTGTTAAGGAAAAGTAGGAAAAGGCAGTCCTTGGTGAAGGACTGGGGAATTTCACTCTAAGGCAGGTGTTTGGCCCTAAAAACCATGCTTCATCTGGTGTTCAGCAGAGTCTGTCTCCAGCATCACTGCCATGTCAGGGCCTTGTGAAAAATGTAATTAATTCAAATGAAATTAAGGTAATGAATTGATATTAAAAATAATCTAGTCTTGTTGAAGTGGCAAGCTAGAGATGCTAAAATTTGTTGCTGTCCCAGCATGCTTGTGCTTCTGATGAATGTGCTTCTGAGTACAGAAGGTGACAAAAAAGGAGCAGATGGAATTTAAAAGTTGCCATTCTCCATCTACAGTTGGCTGAGCTGTTGGTGCTTGGAAACCTTGGTGCTTCCTACCATCTGTGTATAGGAAATCCAGGCATGATGAGGGCTGCACCTGCAAATGAAACCTGAGTCCACCTAATGAAGGATTTTTCTATGACCTTAGATGTTGGTGGGTGTGCAAGTGCAGCACCCATGTATCACTTTGTGCTGATGGCTCCCAGCATCTCGCTGGTCAAAGTGGGTTGGGACAAGTGGGTGCACAGAGGGCTCTACTTTGCTCACATACTGCCTCTTCCTGAAGCAGGAGAACATTAGGTGACACTTCTCTCAATGATGTTTAACATGTAGTTCCCCTTCTGTTTGTACTGAAGGAACTGCCTTCTTTCTAAAGAGATACAAAGTGAAAGTCCATGGCATTTGCTGCCTTCAAGTGTTAAGGGAGTTCTAGTAGGAGCAGGATATTAGCCTTTGTGCCCTGCCTGCATTTCGATTAAGTAATTGCTTTCTGCATATCCCAGTTTCTTCTGAAGTTTACAAAGAGCTTGTCTTTGCCACTGGTGTTTACTGTGCACTGATGAAGTTCTCTTCTCTTTCACTCCAGAGATGGCCACATGTTCTTGATGGTGGAAGAAATAACTCCCTCCTGCTACCTACATCAGGAATGTTGCATAGCTTTAATGTGCAAAACACAAATGACATGGAAAGTAGCACACAGGTCGAGTGTTATTAGCAGCAATCCTTGGGAGCTGCTTTACCTGACCCACTCCTGCCTTCCTGTGCTGACTCTGCAGCTGAGGAGCAGTGCCTCCTTGGGGCAATCCCCTCACCTCTCAGCTAGTTATTATCATTATTGCTTTTATGGGGCTAGTTTCTCTACTGCAAAACATTTAGACCAGTCTGGGACCTGAATAGTATATTAAGACTGGGAATAAGCTGGTAGTTTAAATAGAGCTTACTTTGATTTCCTTCCTTATCATCCATATCCCTTTGTCTCAGCCCAGCACTACAGGTAGTGAGGTGGGGGCTGCTAAATATACCAGTTTTCCTAAAAGACTATAGGAAAATTGAGACCTTCTGTACTTCAGTGTTCTCAGCGTTGCAGGGGTTAGTGGGCAGAGTCTATAAAAACCCTTTTACATTATAATGATGTCAATAGATATGGGCAGTCTGGCCACAAGGGGAAAACCCCTTGAAGGCTTCGTGTGTCCTGATTCAGCAACAGCCTGGCCTTTGATGGTAAGTGCTCTGCCCTGCTGAAGTCAGCTCAGGCATCCATGAGGAACCTGGCTTGGATGAAAGTATAGGGCCTAAAGAGAGCTGGAAGAAATGCTCCCAGGTTAAAAGAATAAAAAGAAAACAGAACAAAACTTGCTTTTATCATATATAGCATTTTTCATCCAGACAGATTCCCAGGGTTTTTTTGGAGATAACGGAGATATGAAGTCATGCAGCTCTTATGACATGGAAAGCAGTGTGCCCTGCCTGTGGCAGCATGCCAGGAGTCTGTGAAACAACCAGGAGGACTTGCCCCTGAGCACAAGTTAATCTGTGTGCTGTGCAGGGCCAGGTCAGGAGTGGGCAGACAGGGGTTGCCGACCTAACAATCCCCAAGGATGCCTGAATCCTGCAGCTTCTTGTGCAACTGTGACAGGAGGTGCCAGCGAGACACTGCTGGGACTTACTGACTCCATGTGCTGTCCAGAAAGCCAGGGGTTTGTAATAAATCCTGTAACATACTTCTGTTATAGCTATTGAATGTGTAAAATGTGGTATCAGTCAAAGATTACTACCCAGACTGTACTTAGCCTTCAAAAGAGCTGCTAGATTTCATCCTGGCCTTTTTTTCACCCAAATCTTGTGTGGCGTTCCTGAGTATTTCTGCTTTTATAAGAGGCATCCAGTGAACCTCCCTACTACCTCCGTATAGCTCCAGTGATTCCTACAAGGGCTTCTCTTTTTTTATTTTTTAAAGCATCTGCTGCCTCCTTGCTAGGCACTGTGTAGAAGATGATTACAAAATATTAGTGTAAGCAGAAGCCTAACTCCAGAGAAAATAAAACTATTTTACCAAGAAAGAAATAGTAAAATAAGTTGGAAGGGAGAAGGAAATGGAAAGAAAATAAAAAAGTATATGTGTTAAGGGGAACCAAATTTTAACACTGAACTATGAGAAATCTACAATGGTTTCTGTAGCAATATGAGGAAGGAGGCTGTCCAGGGAAGGGTCCCTGGGCTTAGAGATCCTGCCCTGAATCTGGGTGTGATGGAAATGAGTAGCACTGCAAGAAAATACCACTGGGGAGAAAGGTGCCTGTTTCCGAGGTGGATGCATTTGCCTCATTCAGTGCTGATGCAATAAAGTTGTGATCTTACATCTGAAAAGGAAGAGGTCACCTTTGCCAATGTAGATGGAAGGTTAGAGGTAGCTAATGTCTAGGTGGCAAGGTTAGAGGTAGCTTCTGGGACCAGATAAGTCAAGACAAACTGTGTAGAGAAACCTGGGCTGGCAGGGAGCATTCTGTCTTCTCCTGGCTTACTCTCTCTGTGCTGCAGAGGAGAGTTGTTGATAGAAATGGTATTTTTAAGCCTGCTGACGTATGTATCTAGTTCTTAGTCAATCAATAGCTGAGTGAAACATGATGTGAGTATGAGGCTGAATTGTTCTTACTAGCAGGAGGAGTCTCCAGAAGTAGCTGTGCTCCTCCCTTTTACAGCCAGGGGCAATTCAGTGCCTTTGCAAGGAGGGAAGTCAGTGGGTAACAGAAAGACCTGAAACTTTCCTTCTCCTATCTTTTAACCTCTTCCCACCTGCCAAATCCCTACAAAACACCATCACATTTGTACCATACAGAAACTGCCACACTGCAGATAGCACCCTTCATGGCTGTAGCTTTTTTACATCCTTCTATACTGATGGTTAGGGCAGTGGTGGAGTCACCACCCCTGGAGTGGGTCCTATGGATGGTACTTGGGGATATGGTTTAGTTAAGGACTTGTCAGTGTTAGGTTGATGGCTGGACTTAGTGATTTTAAGGTTTTTTCCAACCAAGGTGATTCTGTTTCTTTATCATCTGAGACAAGCCAAGAGACTGTTGAGCTCTTGGTAAACTTTGGCTGCTGTGTTTTCCTGTGTGAGTATTTGTGTCAGGCTTTTGTTATTTGGTTGTTGCCTCCTTGCTGGCTGTGTAGCAGTCAGGATGCTCCTGCTAGATCTCGTCCAGCATTTTTCCTGAAGGGAAGGAAATACAGTATTATCTGCAGCTGCCCTTTGGGTCCTGCAGGGCTGTGATATGAGCTGCCTCTTACAGCAGTTTGCATCACAGAGCAGCTTTTGATTAGGACTGATGTACCATAAGGCCTCTGGATGTTCACAATTGGAAATGTTCTTTCATTCATCAGCAGGATTGAGAAGAAAGGTTTGTGCTGATGTCTCAAATTCAGGCCGACACCATTTCCCTGACATAAAAAAATCCAGCTTGCCAGCATGGCAGAGCTCACCAGCAGGGATGGGCCTCAGATCTCAGCTCTGCATCTTGTCAATTTGTTGTTTCTCCTGGAAATGAAAGAATGATGCCTTTGTGAGCAGGTGAGTGTAGTGGAAATCTAGTCAAGGGACTTGGCAATGGTTGTTGGGATTACCAGGAACATCTTGAAAAGCCTTGTGCTGGCAAGGTGAATGTCCCCTTGGTTGGGATGTTTATTAGATTCAGGTTAGATGACAAGAATGGGAAAATACTGAACTTTCCCTCTCAATACTACCCAAGATGGTGGTGTTCTTGTTATGGTATGTTAATAAT
This sequence comes from Chaetura pelagica, assembly GCF_000747805.2. NCBI lineage: Eukaryota > Metazoa > Chordata > Aves > Apodiformes > Apodidae > Chaetura > Chaetura pelagica. Next base: position 6,269,727 of record NW_009954215.1, on the reverse strand, counting down.
AGGGGGGGAGAAAAGTACTGAATTTCCTGCTTTTTCTCTGGAGTCCTCATTTCAATTTCCAGGTAAGTATTCGTGGCCAGGAGCTGAAGTCTGACTGTCTTCACAGAATAAATAGGGACTCCTTAACACTGAATCCCAAATGAGGTGGGGTGAATGTGTAGAGACTGAGGAATGAAGTATCTCTACTCATTCCACATTTCAAAGGGAAATAATGTGCAACTAAAACTCAGAAGCCGAAGCATAACCTTGTGGACAGGCTGTTTTACCTACATGTCTCTCTCTGGGAAGCTGTTTCTTTTCTGGGAAATACTGTTTTCCCATTGCGTTCCAAATTTTTCTTTTCACTTACTCTGATTATTTATGGGCTGCAAATGAAGTAAAATAAAGCTGTTTCAATATTCTCGAGCAGCGGCTGTATTTAAGAAGTTTATATTTGATGAGTAAGTTGATGACATTGCATTATGTGAATTTGATGTGCAAACTTGTCACTAAAGTGTAAACATAGTGACAGCAGGACCAGCAATTTCTAGCCTAATCAAGTAAGCTGGGTAACACATTATTTGAGCTATAGAGCTATAGAGACTGATTTACATATTAAAATGAGAGAAGCTACGCAGATCCAACAATTAAGTTGATATTTTAATTGCATAAAAGTCAGGAGATTCAAAGTTATGTTTCCTGCATCAGTTCATTTGTCACCCACATGTATTTGTAGAATTTTCAATGACTTTATTTGGTATGAAACTAATGTGGCCTAAAATACATGAAATGTTGGCCATAGGAGAAAGGAGAGCTTTGCATTTACTGGGTTAGAAAGCAGACAAAATGAATTTAGAATTTCTTGGTCTGTTTAAAAATAGTACAAACAAATTACAGGTGATTTATTTCTTAATATTCTAGTAGACATGTTGGGAGGGAGAGAGAAAGAGCTGTATTCAAAGGCAATGGAAAATATTCCTGTTGATCTCAATAGACCTTGAATTATATCCTTAGTTTCTTGTTTTCTTTTTAGGGAATAAGCTTTATTTAATTGCAGATTCAAACAAATGCACTAGTACCACTAAGAATTACATCAATATATGGATTCTGTCCTTGGTGTTTATGCTGGTTTCACAGTACTGATCCTGCATTCAGATAAGCCTGCACATATCCAGCTGCCCTTATCTCCCTGTGCTGATGTTCTGATATATGAATGCTTGTTCCCTGCGCTCACAAAAAGCTATTCAGGTGGCAAGTCTGATGATTTTTTTTTATAATCCTTCATTGAATTAGACTACAAAAAGAATGTGTTTGAAAAGGTTAACTAATGGATACGCTTTTCTTCCTGATGAGGAAAAGAAAAATGGTGAAGTGCTGAAAAATGGTCACGCAGAGTTTTGATCAGGCTTTTCTAATCAAATACTTTCTGGGCAGTGAGCAAGTAGGGGAAACGTTAATCTATAGTGGATTTATGTGGAATGGAGAACATTTATTTGGAAAGCAATCAGCGTATAAAAACAGACACTTGCAATTACTTTGCCATCTTAATCGTGGCACTGACATCAGTCCCATGATGTGATAACATTGTGATAGCTTTTTGAATGGGGTGCTGACATGAGGACAGGAAGGGAGAGAAGCTGCTCTTAGGACCTTCATGCCTATTGACGTGGTTTACCATGCTGGGCTTGTGCTGGGCAGCTTGTCCACTGCTTAGTAATAACATGGTATCCTAAAAAAAATGGTGTAAGACCGTCTCTGCTTGTTTGGAAAAATGCCAGCTCCTTGCAATGCCCTTGGGAATGTGCCCGGGCAGCAGAGTGGCTGGGGCACTAGTGGCACAGGTCGGTGAGCAGAGGGCAGCGGTCTGCACAGTGCTGGGTTCATCTTGTGCTGCTGCTGTGGTTCTTGTGTCAAGGTGGTGAAGGCAGGGGGTCAAACTACAGCAAGATTTAAAACTCAGGAGAAGGTCGTGCCTGTCCATCAGGGATTTCTGAGCATCTGGGAGCAGTCCATTATTTAGAGTAAACTAAATGTGCCTGGTGTGGTTTAAGTAGTCACAGCAGCTGATGCAGTCTTGTTATTTCAGTATTTCTGTTTTCTCCATTTAAGTGCCAGGTTATCTGGCATGAGCTCCAGTTAGAGAGCAGCAAGTCAATCCACCCTCCATTAGGAAATGGCATATTCATTCTGATATACAACCAGCCCCAGCTCGATAGATGAAAAGCTGGTTGAAATCACAAATTGCTTTTTCACTCTCTGGCTGTCTAAGTGTGTTTCTGTCTGGATTGAATAGAAGAGTCATGATGGGTCCTGTTGGAGTATGGTGGCTTATTGGGTAGGAATGCAACTTTGCAAAGTCACCCTCTGCGATGATCAGATGCCATCACAGGTATGCAGCAGAAGGGCTGACACCAAATAGATCACAGACTTCCATAAGGAAGGGCCGGAGGCGGAGGCCGCATCCACCTTCGCTAGAGACTGAGGATGTGTCATCAAAAATCCCACCACTGGTGGGATCAAAGATGAGCAGCAGATCTGAAAGATTCAGCAAAGGTTTTCTGAATAGGCTGATAATGATGATGGCGTGTGATTCCCCTTTTTAGACTGCCATATTGTGATGACTGCCCTGAAATGAGGTAGAATTGAAGCAAAGGAAAGTTTTGCTCTTGTTTTACAGAAGCAGGAAAAATAAATCCTGAGTTAGAACTGGGGGTGTTAGATCTGCGTAACAGATGTGGGCTACAGATGTTTTCATTGTCACCCACCATCTGAAGTAACTCCTGGTCAGGTTGTTTCCATGATAATGCCCTTTCCTTGGTACATGGGCAGTGTGCTGATGCACTTGCAACCTCCCCACACAATGTGTTGGGACATCCACTGTGCCATAAGGAGTAGTGGAAATTACTCTTCGCTTCCATGTTAAAGCACTTCTTTCTGGTACAGGATCCTTCTTTACCTTTTACAACCTGAAAAACCCACAGAAAAAGGAGGGGAGCATTACCTTCTCCTTGTGCTCTGCAGTCCCTAGGAAGTTTTTAAATGAAATTAAAATTTTTAAGCAGAATGTTTCCATGTATGTGAAGTCTTCATCTGCAAGGTGATGTCCTAAGCCAAATGGAGAGGATGCTTGCAGCACTTGGGAACAGGTTTAAAGCTAATGGCATCTTAGTTACGCCTGAGGTAGCTCTGAGTCCTGGGCTGCTAACCCCAACAGTTAGAAATAAATAAGGAAAAAAATTAGAACTGCACATACCCCACTTATTGCAGCACGTTAAATGCTGCTGCTCTCCTCAGTCAAAGGTGGGAGCCAGCTTGCTCCATAAAACCAGGGCAAATAAGCAATTAGCAAGAGGTACAGAAATAGTGTTTAGGAAGGTATAAAGTTGCTCTGAGAGCTATAAAATGTCTCCCCTTGTTTGTGCATGGTTTAGAGTGGGAATGTTTGACACCTAACAAAAGCTGACTAGTTCTTTGTTGTTTCCCTTTAATGATCAGAACTCAGGGGAGGGCTGGCTGTGACAGGCAGGAGAAAGCATTGCCATGAAAGTGAAGCTCTTTTTAATTAGAAACTCCTTTGGATGATTTACTTTCTAGTGATTTGAGTGTGGCCGGTTTGAATGCGTCAGCAATACTGACCGGCACGACGCAGCCTTGTCAGCGCAGCTTCTGGTTTGCTCTTCAAACATCAAGAGGTGAAGCCTGCTCCAACAAGGAGAGTCTGTGATGAGGGAAATTATAACTGCAGCCAGCCGTGCTAGCGACTTCACCATCTGCTGTGAAGTCTCTGTCTCGAATGCCAGCACTTGTGGTAGCAGGCATAATGATGATAATATTTTCCACTTCTGTAGCACCCTCTTCCCAAAGGTCTCTGAGTATGCTAGAGACACTAATTAAGACTTGCAGCACCCATGGGAGGTGGGCATGAATTTCCACACTAGCTTTTCTTGCATGCAGAGTCAAAAGAGATTGTGGCACTAATCTTTGGGCAGCAATTCCTTCCGTCAGGCAGCTGTGGAAGAGCTAAAAACCTCTTGTACTGTTGTTAGTTTAAAGCAGAGCTGTATTAGGGGGACAGCCTGACTTGCATGAATCTGCTGAAATGTGAGGCAGGGACAGAGCTTCATGCTTCTAAGTTGGGGGAGCAGCAGAAGCTGGGTCTGCTGTAGCTGTTTCAGAGCTTCTTACAGTGTACGTGGGAGTTACAAGACCTACATTGGAGTAGGTCTTATAATTCAAGTTCAATGCTCTAGGTGTAAAAAACAATGGAATTATTTGAGTTGGAAAGGACCTTTAAAGGTCCCCTAGACCAACCACCCTGCTGTGAGCAGGGTTGTCTTCAACTAGGCCAGGTTGCTCAGAGCCCTGTCCAATCTGACCTTGAGTGTTTCTAGGGATGGAGCATCCCCAACTTGTCTGGGCAACCTATTCCAGTGTTTCACCACTCCCATTAAAAAAATACAGATATACTCCTAATATGTAGTTTAAATCTACCTTCTTTTAATTTAAACCGTTACTCCTTGTCCTATCACTACAGGCCCTGCTGAAAGGTTTTCCCCTGTCTGTTTTGTAGGCCCCCTTAAAGTATTGCAAGGCTTCAGTAAGGTCTCCCCAGAGCCTCCTCTTCTCCAGGCTGAAAAACCCCAACTCTCAGCCTGTCTTTAGAGCAGAGGGGCTCCAGCTGAAGTGCTGTTTACAGCAATCCACAGTGAGCCTCCCAACAGCAAGGCTGGAGACAGCACCTGAAAATGCCTACAAATAACATAGATTCCTCCCACTTGAGCCCATGTTTTATAGTGTTGTTTAGAATTCTGCATACTTTTTATTGTCCAAGGGTTGGTTTTTTTTTTAATATATACAGTGTTTTTTTGGTCTAACTCAGTCTTTCTTGTAAAAAACTAACAGGAAAGCTTCTCCATAATCTGCATCTCCAAAGTCTACAGGAAATGGATTAATGAAATTGCACACACCATCAGGAAGGAGTAAGCACATGAGAAAGGGAGTAATTTGACCATGAGTCTTTAATGTATGATCCCATCACTGACACTCCTGGATTCAAAAGTATGTTCCCATGAAGACCTATTTAACATGGTCTTCAGTTAGGTGGAGTTGTGGCAGTGAAGCTCTTCCTTCCCCTGAATGTGAAGTGTAAAATAAAACTGCTGGCTAAGATGAAAGATACACCTACTATCCACCATCTGTAAGAGGAAAAGTACTGTTGTCAAGTATCATTATATTGTGTGTAAGTGTATTTGAGGCAATTACAAACAGTTATCCTCAGAGATTTGTATGCAACAGGTTAAAATGGGGGAGGTGGGGAAATAAACCCTTGCTGTGCTTAATTATTGCTGGGTGCTGCATGCACTTTTCTCCATTATTTACTTAATCTTAAATGCCAGATGCTAAAGGGCACCAGCATCAATTAACTGCTTAATTAGACTTGCAAAGAAATAATGTAATTTAGTTATAGGCAAATAATAATAAAAAATGCACACAGAACAGAAGCTCAGGGCTCTCTTTGCAATGACTAAAGCTCCCAGCATACATTGTTTGCCTTCATTGCTTTTTGGGAACTCTTTGGAGCACTCTGTGCCACTTGCCCCATAGGGAGGCAAATGGCTGGATGCAACATGACTTGTTCATTTCCATTCAGAGACGATTTACATACAGCCTGCTTTGTTACTCTCCAGATTCTTTTAGCAGAGGTTTGGATCAGATGCCCTTTGTGAGAGCTTGTGTGGTGCCTCATCCTGCTCCACAGGGGGACCTGTTCTTCCTCTCTTCGTGATCTGCATCCCATTCAGTGCTTGCCCTGGGTACCCAGTGTGGTGAAGACTGGGCACTGTCCCCTCTTTCTGCTAGAAGGACTTTTGTGGTAAACATTGCTTTGTATTTTGCAATGTATGTTAGTATTTTAGCATGCAGCCAATGGAGCACTGTATTTTAGCAAGAAGAGCCCTGCTTCCCTTGCTATAAAATAATAGCAAGATGCTTTTATCCCATTAGTTCCCTCTCTTATGAGTAAGAGTGTTCACAGCAGTGGAGTGCATTCATTTTTGTTTCAAGTCTTGTCTGAATCTTTATCTTGCAAATTGCCTTAACAGAGTAGTCATCAATGCCTTGTGCTTGTGTACACACAAAGTTTTTCTTCTGTGTAGGTGCTGCTGCCTTCCTGACTCTGTTACCGCTGTTCTCACATCCGTATCCACAACATTGTCATTTAAGCACCTTTGCAACATCCCTTGTTTTACAACTTTTCTTTCTTAGTACCTAGATGCTGGAAGCTGCTGATATATTTTTTCTCAGATGTTCTGAAACCTTTCTGAAAAATAAGGTGGTGCTTATTTCCTCAGAGCTTTGTTCTCCCTCATGCCCATGCTGTCACAACACTGCTCTTTTCCTTTCTGAAAATATGACCTAGCCCTCAGAGAGTTTCCTATTTCTTCACAGCATTGTATAAACATTATCTAATTAACTATATATAACATGCCCTAAAGTATGTTAAGGGAAAATTGCAGCACAGCATTGAAGTTTCCAGTCACTTGATCCAGTGTAAAATCTGATTGAATCACCAATTAATTTTCAAAATGCTGTGCCTAATGACATGTATCAAGACAGAAAGATCACAGTTGCAGCCAGGAGCACTGGGAGCTTCTGCCAGCAAGAGAGGGGCAAGCAGGTCAGTTTTTTGTTAGTTCTAGAGTTGGTTTGGATCTGCACATTCAGGTAATAAACAAAACAACAGAAAAAGGAGTTGCAACATTTGGATCTTTCCTGTTTTGATATATATAATCAGCTCTACATTTCCTGTTGAAATGTTCATTAAACTTGCAGCCCCTGTGATTATGCAGCTGCCTAATTCAAATCAATTTGGCTTTTGAAACAATTTCAGGTATTTTAAATACTGCTGTAGAACTTCCTTGTTTACAATGTTAATGATTAAGTGACTTTTTTCTAAGTCATCTAAAGCATTAATAAAAATCTCTTTAGCATTTCCTAAATTTTGTTTTGGTTTTTTACTTTGAGCTGCTTCAAGTAATGCAAACCTTGCCTTATGGCTCTATCTTTTACTTAGTCCAGCATGTGTGTTTGTATTGATAACTAAATCAGAAGGCAAATTATACAAGTTTTTTATAATTCCTAGTAAACCATAAATGACTTATGTTCTTTTGGAATCCTAATACAAATAAATAAAATTAATAGAGCAGCAGATTGAATGGCACTGAGTAGAGCAGCCATGAATTTCTTCCAGCTCACTAACTTTTGGAAGCAGCTGCTGCTGTCTACCAGCTAAAATACTTTGATGTTATAACTGACACATGGGTGTCCAGCAGGAATATTATAATATCCAAAGGATCAAGAATCTTCAATACATTTCATGCTGAAAGGGAGTACATTTTAGTTTTACTGGAAAGATGCTTTCCAGGTAATTTCAGCTCTTCTGCCTTGGAATGCTTCAGTGATAGTAGGGGTCTTCTCAGTTTGCTTTAATGACCTTGGGTTTATTAACTCTCACTTTCTTAATAACTCCAGTCCCTTTCACTGTTTCAGAAGTCCTGGCACAATTCTGATGTGTTTTGGTTGCAATTTTTACAGGAAAATACCTAAATCAAAACATTATGGGAGAGGAACTGGGTAAGGAGCAGATGTTTACAGTTTGTGACTTCTGTGGTTGAGGAACAAGCAAACGTATTTCTATAAAAACTCAATGTGCTAAAAGCACATTGTAGTTTTGTGCTTCATCTACTTATGAAGGTATTTCTTTTGTCTTCTTTTGATTTTATTACCTCACCCCAGCTTTATTTATGGACTCCCTTGTTTAGCTGCACTTGGTGATGTTCCCACTGGGGTGCCAGGAGCAGGGGCAGGTCTGGCACAGCTCTGAACTGGCGTTCTCTGTTCCTCAAACCCTCACTGAGCACATCTGCTCCAGCTGGTGCTGCTAGGTCAAGCAACAGGGTGGCCAGATGTGAAGCACTGCAGATGTCTTAGCATTGCAATGTGGTTGGAGTCCAGATGCTGTGCTACAACCTGCCCGTACTGCTGTCACAGTAAAGCAACATCTCTGCTCACAAAACGAGGGATTAAATCAAGGGAACCATGCAGGACAAAAACCAGTGCTGGCCGACTATTGCTAACTGTGTCATTACTGGGTTAGAAGTAGATTAAGATTTTAAATGGACTCTTGTTCTTCGCAACGTATCTGGTGCTAGACAAGTAGGGTACAGCCTGTAGGACAGAGAAGTGAGTATTGTTATTTAGGTATCATCCTGTGGGTTCTCTTGATATTCAAGACTTGTACACCTATTGAAAGTAGGAGGTAGATGCTTTGGATGTGGACATCTGAAGGGAACGAGATAGAAGAGGACAGGGAAGACCAAAGCTTTTTCTTCTTTTAACAGAGAATAGATGAATTTTATTTGGCCACTGCACCTTAATGGATAATCCCTACTCTGAGTCTTAGATGAAAAGAAAAAATCTATAAGGCTAGGGATAATGCAAGAGGATTTTTGCAGACTTTTCTCAGATGTAAAGGAGCTACTGAATAGCACAGCCTTTAGTCATAACTTTTTCTTTGAGCACAGAGCTAATTCATTGATTTAGCCTGGTTGGGTAAATCCATTTTTCCTGGTTTGCACATCCCATGCAGAGAGACATTTTGTGTGTGCCATTTTTCCCTTTCCTCACTTGTCCCCCAGCATATATTTTTCCTGAACCTCTGGCTGACCTGTCCCAGCAGTGCTGTTCATGCCAGCAGCAGGGGCTCCGTGGCACTTGGTGTCACTGACCTCAGTGGGAAATGTTCACAGCAGCAGAGAGCGAAATCTCCTCTAAACCAAAACTGAAATGAATCCTTGTGGAAGACTGCAATGAAAGGAAGCAGATTTCTCTGTGCTCTAGCTCCATGGATTTGGAGTGCTGGAGACCAAGAGTCAAGGTTAACTATAATGTATGCTCCTTCTCTACACAAAAATACCCTCTCTGATGACTAAGCATTGTGGATCTCAGGTTCTTGACCGAACTTGCTTCAAACAGGCTAAATCCTGCACCAGGCAGTGTTTGGTTCAGAGCTCCCAGGAGTTAGAGAGACAGAAGTGTTCAAGCAATACCAAGAAGCAAGAGGATCTTCCAAACAAACAGGGCAGGATGGAGGCATCAAGGGGGAATGCACATTGCAGTTGAAAAAGAAAAAAGTTGTTATTTTGGAGTAGGCTGTTCTTTGAGCCTGCTACTGCAGTTGCTGTCAGCAGGGCTTGCTGCAATAAGCATGTCAGCCTCATGGGATTCCCGAAGTGCCCAGTTAAACTTCACAGCTATAGGAAACAGGCACAGGGATTGCTTCATACGTTGCTAAAATGCACCCATGACCAGTGTGAGTACAGTAACCACTTAGTGCCCCACAGGAACCATCCTTATGGCAGAAAGTGAGAAATGTCTTTGTCACTTGAAGGTGGAGGAGGCAGAATGCAGTTGGGCAAGTGGCATTTGGGTAGGACATGAGGGCTGAGTCCTGGTTACTGCCTTCTTCCCCAAATAAAAATGCTCTGCTAGGAAAATGCTTTGTCTCTTCTGTGCAGCTCTAAGTTTCTTATCTTCTCTTAAAAATGGTTTGTGCTCAGCACAGTGTGCTCCCTGCCACAACCTTTAGTTCATTACTGATTCAGAGAGTCAATGCCAGCTACTGAATCAGAAGGCTGGGACCAAGCTAAAGGTCAGGATAGTGTCTACATACATAAAAGCAAGCATAATCTCTCCTTCCTTCCAAAAGCACTAATATGTGGCCATGTAAAAGTTCAAATCTGTAAATTTTGCAGCTCTCATACCAGAGTTGTGAAGCAAACAGGCAGATGGGAGAAGAGTTTCCCAGCTGGGGAGAATCGCATCAAGAAAGTGATGGATTTAGGAGATAGTGGACACAGGCCACTGTTGTTCTCCAAGGTAGCGAAAAACATGTTTCTGCCAACAGAAGCAGACCGTGCCTGAGAGTGATTTGAAAAGCCAGGCTAACTCCCATAGCTTGCTGGCCTCAAAGATAACACTCTACCCGTGTCCCGTATCCCACTGCAAAGATTTCTTGCTGCTCTTTTTTCCAGCTCATGGTTACTTTCCACAATCTCTGTGCCTGCATCAGCTTTTGAGCTAACTTTGCAATTCTTTTGCCTTTTGTAGTCTGACTTGTGTGATAGAGCCTTGCATCTGTAAGGAAAGACAATCTCTCCTTCAAGACATGCATGGATTTAGAAACGTCTGCTGCATGTTAAATTGAAAGTTTTGGACCCTGTTATTTGGGATTTCTCCATCACTAGAACATTTCAAGGCCTGTCATTAGTGAAGGGACATTAAGTTGACAGGGCCAGTTTCTGTCCCCATGTTTACTCACCTGCATCAGTTATGCTGACCTTAATTTTAATTATAATCCACTGTCACCTGTGCTCCATCAGGCTGTTTCCTCTAAGGTTTTGTTTCATTAGAACTTTATTATAGAGCTAATTTATTATTTGGTTTTGAGCCATCAAATTCAAGGGTGAGCTGTGAATTTTCCTATTAAAAAGGAATAGATCCCGGGACTGTGCTGTGATTCAGCAGATTCTGGCTGTCACCAGATCAGTGCTGTTGAATTAAGTGCCATCCTTGACTTTCTTTTCCTTAGCTGCTCTAACTGTAAAATGGAGACATTGCTGATCTCCCATTTGTGTAACTCTGCTCTGTTTGTCCGGCACTTCAGAGATGCCAAATACAATAAAACTGCCAAGCATCTTTTTGCTAACGGGAATGATGATTTACGCACAAAATGATCATTTCTGTGCTAAAACAAGATCACCTGAAAGATACTGCGGTTGGAACCAAACCAAGGGAGGGGGGAGGAGAAAACCATCTGTTACACAACAGCAAAAACCTTTCAGGGCATTCGCCTGGGAAGCTCTGGGTGACGAGTTTGAAATATGAAGGCTTATTTATATGGATGGAGCTAATTTTCTCTATGTTATTCATTTTTCACTTAGGGAATTACCTAATCTTACAAGAGAGTCTAGGAGGAAAGATTCATTTATTCTTTATTCTCATTCAGCCCGAGGCAAACCTGAGGATGCTCTGCCTCTTTCAGTTCTGCTTTTTGAACTGATTCTATTAATGGAGCGTAAAGATTTTCTTCTTCTGGATAAAAAGGGTTAATGTTTCTCGTTCCCACTCACCCTTCTCCTCCTCTTTCTGGAGAGTTCTTTTTTTGGCACCTCTGGCTGTTTCTATCATCTTCTCCCCCTAATCTGCCACTATCTGAAGAATTCATTACATTTCAAATCAGAGGCCTTGCTGCATACATTAGCAGGTTTTAATAGACTTGCCACGACTCAAAAAGGAGGAAAAAAAGAGAGAAGATTTAAAACTCTTGTCTTGCCGAAAGCAGACAGATTGACTCAAAAATGACTCAGTCAATAAAAGATGAGTTTTGAAAAGGCTTCCCTCTGCTCAAAGGGAGCTCGTATTCCAGAGAATTAGGTTTTTCTAAGCCCACTGTCAGAAATTAATAATACATACAGCATGTAAAATGGATTTAGCCCTCTACAGCCTTATACAAACATATCTTTGACTTGCTAAATGTGACACGACTACCAGGATTTTCCAGCCTTTATCCCAGGAGTTTGTCATCTCTCCAGAATGGTGACCTCAGTGGAATTTTTAAACACATCCAAAAAACTCTACTAAATGAGATTTTCATTAAGAATACGTTTCTGCTTCCTTCAACCCTTTTTCTGCACCGAGCCCTGCTCTGCCAGAGCATTTTTTTATTGTTACTTGCAGTAAAAATTATGCCAAAAGCTGTAGTTTAAACTCTCAAGCCCTTGAGTCCTTTTACTAGGCTCTTAGTGGCCTTCCTTCGAAGAAAGAGGTACTGAGCCTTCTGCATTAGAAATACATCATTTGAGTGCTGTTTTACTTTTTCTGCTGTTGCAAAAAGGCTTACAGGCCATTAAAATATCTCATTCCTAGGGGGGAAAAAAAAAAAAGAAAAGCCCTTCTGACTCTACTATGAGTATTCTTTTGTGATTTGAGGTCTGCCCAGGTGGTCCTGCTCACCTCGCTTAAAGTAATTTGAACATGCAGGTGTGAAGTCACCATTCCTATTTGTTCCTCCACCAAAGCCCCATAGCTGGTAAGAATTAAAAGTTATGCTAATTTTAACCTCCTGGGTGACTTGGCTGGGTGCTTTGTTCAAACTGCTCTTGCTCTGCATTTGAGGAGAACTCTGAGAATCTACAGAAGCTATTGCCTCTAGCAGGTAAGTCTGTAGTCTTCTGGGTGGCTGTGGGCTGGCAGCAGTTGTTTGTCTCTTATTGTTTACTCATTCTCCTAAATTCCATTTTTAATTTTTTTTAAGATTTCAGAATTCTTGATTTAGTCCTTAAATCTCTTCTGCATTCTCTCTCTCTTTCGGAAAATCTTATTCCTATTCCTTGTTAAAAATTACATATTATGAATTACCCTTTAAGGTAACTTTGCAAAGTCACTGCATGTCCTGTGTTCCTAATGAATCTATTTTGTGCCCTGGCTGTATTACCCTGTATACAGGCTTTCTTGTCCTGTCCCTGTGGAAGATACTGTGAGAGTATGGCAGCAGCCTGATGTCTGACTCTGGACTGTATCTCCTATATGATGTAGAGAAACTTTAAAAAATGTTGATGAAGAAATAAACACACTAAAGTCCTCCATTTTGACCCTTATGTGCTATACAAATGTTTCTCAGACTTGAAATAAGCAGAGCTCAGAATTTTTTTAATGTTTATTTATTGTATGAAAGACTGAGCTTAGAGTTGTTGACAATGTGCACCCAAAAAGTGTAGAAATAGTTTTCTTTTCCACCATTGCAAACAAGAAACTTGCCTAGACTTTCTTGTGTCTCTCTGGTTCCAAAGAGGAGGCTCTGAACACAGGTGTGGGTGTTTAGAAGAGCTCCCATCAAGGTAACAAAAAGCATTTTTCACAGGTGAAGGCAATGTGGCTTGTTCAGCCCTAGCAGAAGGATTTCACTTAGAAATTTCTCCCCTTATATCCATGGGCAGATTTTTAGGGTTTTTGTCCTTTTTAAAATATAATTTTGACATGCAACTAGAAATTGCATGTCCTTAGAGGACAGCCAGCTAGAGCATCACTTTTTCCAATAACATTTTCCCTACTGCTGAAGAAATATGGATGACTGGTCCTTCCTGAGCAGGTATGGACCCTGCTTACTCATTTCTGTGCAAGAGCCATGAGTAATTGCTTACTTTAAGTTAGACAGGGCTTCTGCTTGTTGCCTTACTTCACCCATGGGCATCAGCCAAGCAAGAGTTGGTTCTTGGGTCATATTATTAAGATACAACCAGGATTTGTATAGCAAGAGAACACTTGTCTGTCTTGCAGATGATTAGTCCTCAGGGCTTTAAAAGTGTTGGAAGAAGTAAACATACAAGGGCTAGAAATCAGCTAGATTTTTGCAGTTGGAAGGGGTTCTAGAGTCATTCTTTCTCAGGGTCTATTGTTTATACCGTAGCCAGCTCCTTCTCAGGATAAGTCTCTAAAGTTAATGTTCTGTCATGTTGTGTCATAATGAAGAGCTTTTAATTCTCTTCTGAAGATGTGCTTCTAAAGTTGGTACAGAGATGAAGAAATTCGAAAGGAACAAGTTTGACTCTTCCTCTAGTTTTGTGTTTGCTTCCAATTAAGTTAATTTTTTAAAATCTGTTCCATGTTCTCTTGACTTGAAAAAGGAGTTTTCCTGGTGGATATTTTGTTGCTTTAGCTTCCAGCTGCTGTGCTGGGACTTAGCCACCCAGTAATCTCCTCAGGAATAATTGCTGGTGTCTTTTCAGATCATTTTTGTGAAAGGTGACAAACTGCTTGCCAGAGTGAGATGTTAATAACACAGAGATGCCCTGTGTTTGAAAGCTGGTGCAGAAATTACCCCATGCAGTTGTTGGGAAGTCAGAGTTTTAATGGTAAGAAGTAAGGAATGGAGTTGTTCATTTACATATAATTCCAGGTCTTATGTGTCATCTCTTGTGTAAACCGTGCAATTTCCGGCGCGGCAGGGAACGTGTGCTCATAATACAGAGGGACAGGAACGTGAGCTGCCTCCCAGCATGGATCAGGGTTAGAGATGCCATCTACTAAAAAGGAGGGGGTAGGAAAGAAGAAAACATGGTCTGCAGGAGCTATGTGGAGCAAAACCAGGCATGGTTATTTAATGAATCCAAGCTGTCAGACCAGCTCAGGGGAAATTATATATCCTGGTGTCCCCTCGGAGTGGGCATCAGAAAAAAGGGAAGAATCTCTCTCCTTTCCAGGTGTGTCTTGAGCTGAAGTTCCCCTGTGTCTGCCTTGAATCACAGCTGAGACCAGCTGCACATTTTTCTTGTTGCTCTTGCAGACAAAGACAGCTCAGCTGTCCCTTTAGCAGTCAGATACACTAAACTGAGCTGGACATCTTTCTCTATGACACTGAAATGAAACTCTTAAATACTCTTTAAACTGCAGCTGAGGGCTTTCTAGTATGTTTCCAGTGTAGGTTTCACAGCTTTTTGGAAAATGAATGGCACTGGTTTCTGTGTTGTCTTGTGATTTACAGTCAGAGAGTTCCATAAGAACTTGTTCTTCCTTCTTTCTAGGAAGCTAGAAGTCTCTCTTAGTAGCAAGTCAGTCCCAGTGATGAACAACAATTAGACCAGCTGCACATTTTTCTTGTTGCTCTTGCAGACAAAGGCAGCTCAGCTGTCCCTTTAGCAGTCAGATACACTAAACTGAGCTGGACATCTTTCTCTATGACACTGAAATGAAACTCTTAAATACTCTTTAAACTGCAGCTGAGGGCTTTCTAGTATGTTTCCAGTGTAGGTTTCACAGCTTTTTGGAAAATGAATGGCACTGGTTTCTGTGTTGTCTTGTGATTTACAGTCAGAGAGTTCCATAAGAACTTGTTCTTCCTTCTTTCTAGGAAGCTAGAAGTCTCTCTTAGTAGCAAGTCAGTCCCAGTGATGAACTTAACAATTAGAGCCTTAGTGCCCATCTTCCAAAATTTCTAATAAAATTGCATTAATATTTAATACCCAATTATTAAATACTTAAAAATTTAAAACAGAACTGGTTTGGAAGTTAGCACGTGATGAATAATTCAGAATTGGGAAATGAGACTCAGTGCTTGGACTGAGAGAGCTGTTACCTTTCCCATCTCCATGTCCAGGGATGATTTTGGTGGTCCTGCCAGTTTTGGCACAGTTTGTGGGGATTGCTTGGAGACTTCAAGTCTTCACCTCCTGCTCCAGAGCATTAGCACAGGGTTAAGGGAAGTAACCTCCCTATCCATAATGACACTTCAGACTCCATTGATGAAAATACGAGCTCCAGAGGCTGGAAAAATATGATGGAAAGCCTGGTTATCCAGGAGATGGCTCTGTTTCCAAACATCTTTCATGCTCCAGGGAAAAAAAGATAGCTTGTCTTTACATCTGTCACATTCCTAGACCTTTGTTATTTGAAAGCCTGTTTCCCCCTCTTGCTATTCTGCTGCTCCATGCAGAACCAGTGTTTTGTTCAGCTCCGGCATGAAGGATTGTTTTCATAGAGTGGACACTAGAAAATGAAGTAGATAATGAAAAATAAGCCAATAAAAATAGGGCAGAACCTGCAACCCTGTGAGAGGAGCTCCAAGGCGCTCAGAAGAGTGCACAGAGGAAATGTCTGGTGTGATTTTTGAGCAGAGTAGGTGCTGCTGCAGGAGCATGAGGAGCAAAAAGAGGGGTCTGGGGAAGGTTTGGCTCGTTGGCATCCAGAGTGCTCTCAGGCCAAGAGCAGCATGTTTGCAGTGCCAACACTTCAAAACACTATTAAGGCATTAAATGAGACAAAGAGAGGATTGAATAGATGGAGTGAGTTGAGGCTTTTTAGAGCTTTCCTTTGGAACAAAAGCCCTAAAACAAACTCCACAGTTTTCTCTCATTAAAAACACAAATAAGGTGGCATGCTGCAGAGACTTGCCTTTATCTATTGCAGTGCAATTGTGTTTCCATCCCTGCTGACTTGGCTACAACTGTGTGCATGTTTCCCCTGTGCCCCTCCAGCCTGCCTGCTGAGCGCGGCACCCGCGGCTCCATTAGCCTGGGCCATGCAAACACCTGAAATGGCAGGCTGACCTTTCAGCAAAGCTGCCTTACCTAGGGATGGGGGCACTGGGCTTTGTCTCAAATAAGTGATTTCTGGAGCTGGTAATGGTGTTATAATGCCTGTCAAGAAGAAAGGTGGTTCATGGGCAGGAAGGGATTTAGTCCAGTGCAGCAGTGTGAGCTTAGTTACAACCACCCTCCAGAGAGGGAGTCTGCAGGGTCTGCAGCTGGGTCTGAGCATCCCAGAGAAACACTGAAGGATGCCTGTATGGTGCCTTGTCCCATCTCAGACTCTGTCTTAACTTGCTTCTTTGCTAAGCTACTGTAAATCATAGGAATCTTTTTAGGTGTTTTTTAATTCTATATTTAGATCCATCTGTCTGCAAAGCTATGATGTGTTGTGAGTGCAGACTTCACAGTGCAAGGAAGAGATAGACACTATAAGTAACACAGTCTTGGACACTATCTTTCAGTCTAAATGGTATTTCCATGAGTTTCAGCATCAGAATTTGAGCATAGAAGGTTACTGGAGTAAGAACAAAATGGCTGTGCTCCTGGGAAACCTTGCAATCATCTCTTGACAGTGGAGAAGAGCTCCTGTCTGTAGCCTCGGTGAACATTGTTGGATAATAAACTTCAAAGCACTCTCTAATGTATGATTGAATATTGTCCACCCTGCATTGTGAATGACTATAACTCCTGCAAATAATCTTCACTTTGAGAAGGAACAAACAAATATTTCTGGAGCAGTTTTTCTGTGTTTGTTTTAATAGCAGATGTTGGGATGCTGTTTCAGAGGTTTAAATAGCATCCAGTGTTTTGGGGTAGCAGTAATAGTAATGATGTGCCAGTGGAAACAAGATAATGGGCAGAGTGCAGGGGAGGTGATCAGACAGGGGATAAATTCAGCTATTAAATGCTTCTGCAGACCACCCCATGTAATTAACAATGTGTGTTATATATGGTAATTATATAGTCCCTGGGATTAATTCTTACATTAGACACTCGAGTAGTTTCAAAACTACTCTTTTCCTTGGAAACAGCCTGGTGGAGAAGTGATTCTCCTTCCTCTGAGAAGCCATAAAAGTTATGTCCCTGTTCTTGCTACCAAACTTCCTGGAACTATAGCCTATGAAAAGTCCCAGTGATGTGATTTTTTTGATTACTCCAGAGTAGATTACCTGGAAAACAGGTAGGCTGAAAGTCTTACATTTAATATTTGCCCTCTTGTTCTAGAAGCAGATGATGATGACTTTCCTGTAAACTTAAGTGACACAGTATATTATTATTTTTCAGGTGAGGCTATTTTTTGCATCTGAAGTTAATGACTAGCTCCAGCTCTGGCTGACATCACTTTGTTCTAGGAAGCACTGTTGGTCTATAATTGCCATATGGAAGGGAGATGTGGCTATAGAAGACTTTAATCATCACTTGGGGGGTGGATGGAGATGTCTTCTTGGTTGGCTCACAATTTATGACCACTGTGACAATCCTAATTCCCAAACAGCTTGTGCCATATCATACTAATTGGTGAAATCCACCTTGGGCAATAAATAGCTCTCCTGAGGTTAATTTATCCTGTGTCTGGGGTGAATGTTGCCATCCCCACTGAGTTCTCTATTGCTGCAAGCAGGATGTTCACATCATTTAAGTCAGTGATTTTAAAGCCACCCAGGGTCTCTTTACACAAGACTGCACTGCCTTCACTGAGGAACATGTGGACATGCTGCAGGGGTTGCTGAGGAGCTGAGCTGGGCTTTCAAAAGCCTACTTGTTTCCTGCCTTTCCC